>NC_073393.1:27947006-28154506 GCF_028641065.1 Leucoraja erinaceus | reverse complement strand
AGCCCAGGACACTTCCACACGAGTGGGTGGTTATGCAAATCCCTCGCTGGCACCAGCTGTTCCGCATGTTAAACAGCCTCCCACCTGAGGCACAGGAGCCCATTCATTATTTACATTATAAGACATACATCACAGATCCAGATGTGCGGTAGACACTTTCCACTATGACAGCCCTTAGCCATAGTGACCTGATGTGCTCACGGGTGATCAGACTCAGCGAGCTTGGGGCAGTCAGGTTGTTAGTTGGTCTGAAGGACTGAGTGAAGGGATGATAAATTGTTTAGCGATATAGCTCAGAAACAGGCCTTTCGGCCCAACGAGTCCATGCTGACCAGTGATCCACGCACACTAGCACTATCCTGCACACTAGGGACAATTTACAATTTAACCAAAGCCAATTGACCTACAAACCTGGACATCTTTTGCAATGTGGGAGGAAACCGAAGCACCCGGAGAAAACCCACGTGGTCAAGGGGAAAACGTACAAACTCCAGCTGCAGACAGCAGCCATTGTCAGGATCGAACCTGGGTCCCTGACGCTGTAAGGCAGCAACTCCACCTTGCTTCCACCCCAACCCTTAATAAATAACTGCAGAAACGAGTTCATACCAAAGATAGACTCAAAATGCTGGAGTAACTCAAGAATCAAGAGTGTTTTATTGTCAGATGTCCCAAAGAGAACAATGAAATTCTTCTTTGCAGCAGCACAACAGAATTGAAACAACAGGTCAGACAGCATCGCTGGAGAACATGGATAAGTAGGCTGACCCACTGAGTTACTCCAGCATTTTGTGTCTATCCACTCCAACTCTGTAGGTCCTGACTCCAATTATAACAACATGGAACGTGCAGATTTTGCCGCAGGTGGGGCAAGAAACACTAGCCGAGGTCAGATTGCGTAGCTTCCAACATTTACACTAGACTTCTGTACACTCCCTAACTGCAGGCTTAAGCTTCTCAGCACCATCCTGACAGCTACTTACATTTGACAACATCCTTCAATCTTTTGTTTAAGAAAGAACTATAGATGCTGGAAAAATCAAAGGTAGACAAAAAACACTGGAGAAACTCAGCGGGTGAGGCAGCATCTGTGGAGAGAAGGAATAGGCGACGTTTCGGGTCGAGACCCTTCTTCAAACCTTCCTTCAATCTTTTCCTCTGTCCAGCTGATAATTTCTTTCTGATTGCAATAGGTTTAGGTTTATTATTGCCACACGTATCAAGGTACGGAGAAATGATTTGTTTTGCATGCTATCCAATCAAAGCAGATAATGCCACACATAATTGCAATCAGGCTAAACTCAAGTACATTAGGTTGAACAAAGGGGATGATACAGAGTGCAGAATATAGTTCTCAGCATTGTAGCGCACCAGTTCCAGAGACAAAGTCCAATGCCTGCAATGGGATAGAGGTGATTTGGATAGTATCCCAGCTTATGGAAGGACTGTGGAAAATCCTAACAAGGGAGGGGAAGAAGCTGTCCCTGAATCTGGTGGTGTAGACTTCAAAGCTTCTGCACCTTCTGCCGGACAGGAGCAGGGAGAAGGAGGAATGACCGGAGGGGGGACAAGACTTTGATTATGGTGAAACAAGGAACTGCAGGTGCTGGTTTACAAATGAAGACACAAAGCGCTGGAGTAACTTGTAACTCAGTGGGTCAGGCAGCATTCGGGAAAAAACAGATAGGTGACGTTTCGGGTCGAGTCTGAAGAAGCGTCCTAAATTGAAACGTCACATAACCATGTTCTCCAGAGATGCTGCCTGACCTGCTGGGCTACTCCAGCACTTTATGTCTTTGTTTATGTTGCTTGCTTTTCTGACGCAGTATTAAGTGTTGCTTTACATGATGGCCAGAATGAAAATTAATCTGTAATTTGGGTTGAACGTGTGACTCAAAAATGTGTATACTTGACCCGTGTGAGTGTCAGCTTCCTGTAGTCGCTTAACTTTGTTGCTGCTTTTGCTGGTCTTTGACTTGATAAATTGGCCCTGAGAGAGATAGAGAGAGACTGGAAAGGGCTGACAGTGACTTACCCTTTCAGCCCAGACTAAAGCCGTCTAGTGTGGGAAACACAAATCACCTTAATGTTGAACTCTCCCCGAGACGATGACCTCAGGGTTTGCTACAGTACATGTGACTACACTTCCAAACAAAAACATCATTACCTGTTAAAAACATTTGGATGCGGTGCGGTTATGAAGGGATTTACAAGGGCGTTGGCAGAGATGAACACTGACAGGCCTGAGTTTGTTTTTGTTGGAACCAAAAAAAAACATGCGGGGGCACTCGAGAGAGGTGTATAAAACTGTGACAAGCCTGGGCAGGAAAAACAGGCAGGACCCATTACTCTGGGTGGAGAAGTCAGTAACTAGTGGTGCGGGCATTAGCACATTTGGTGGAAAGGGGAGAGTTGAAGGGTTTCCTTTCACCCAAAATATCAGCTCAGGGTGGAGTTTGGGGAAGGTGACTTTAGAGATACAGCGCGGAAACGGGACGTTTGGCTCACCGAGTCCGCTCTGAACAACGATCCTCACACACTAGCACTACCCTGCATACTCGGGACAATTTACAATTTTACCGAAGCCAATTAACCTACAAAGCTGCACGTCTTTGGAGTACGAGGGGAAACCGGAGCACCGGGAGAAAACCGCACACAGTCACGGGGAGAACGTACAAATTCCATACCGACAGCACCCATAGTCAGGATCGAACCCATGTCCCTGGTGCTGCGCCACTGTGCCATGGATGGGCTAAACGACCTCTCCCTACCTCCACGTTGGGAGGAAAGGGACTGGGAATAATATAGTGCCTGCCGTGCTCAGCTCGAAGTGAAGCACAACACCTTTCACCGAACCCAAGCGCTGGAGCAGGAACAGCCCATTCAGGAGGGTCGCAGCAGCTGAAGAAGAAAGGAAAGCCACCCGCAGAACAGTTTAACACGTGGACCTTAGCTTGTCGTCCCTCTGCTTCAGCGGAACTTCAGCGAATCAGCTCGGCGGCATCGGGGAGGAAAACCTCAGCTGAGTGTGAATTGCACGCAGTGAGGAAGAGAGGAAAGTACCCAGATGCCAAGTTGGCCTTTGCATCAATCCCCCAATTTGAAGATGAATCCGTCAGTAAATGATCAACTCTAATGGCCCTTTGCCTTGCAGAGACTAAAACAGAAAAATGAATGGAAAGAAGAGATAAATAACACAGGTGGGTATACAGTAGGAGACCTTTCCCCACAGCACAGAGGGTTTAAAGCTAGAGGGCATAGCTTTAGGGTAATGGGTGAACTATTTAGAGTGGATGTGAGGAAGAAATTATTTGCCCACAGTGAGGTTGAACTTTGGATTGCATTGCCTAAGGAAGTTGTTGACATTGAAGTCTCCATCCACACCACCATCGTGAGCTACCATCTACCTCATTGGACACCCTTGGGCTACCTTTAATCGGACTTTACTGGACATTATCTTGCACTCAACGTTATTCCCTTTATCCTGTATCCGTACACTGCGGACGGCTCAATTGTAATCATGTACAGTCCTTTCCCTGTGTAGGAAGGAACTGCAGATGCTGGTTTATACCGAAGATAGGTATAAAGTCCTGGAGTAACTCAGCGGGTCAGGCAGCATCTCTGGAGAAAGGGGATGATCTCTCGTTTTCACACCTTAAGCTTCCATATCTCTGTGTCTCCCTCTCCCCGGACTCTCAGTGTGAAGAAGGGTCTTGACCTGAAACGACACCCGTTCCTTCTCTCCATAGATGCTGCCTGGCCCACTGAGTTACTCCAGCATTTTGACTCCATCGTCAACATTAATCGCCCCTTTAGCATTGTTGTTAGTGGGACCTTGTGGTGCTGCCACATTTTTAACACGTTACTGATACCCAGTCATCCGGATCCGTGCATGAAGTGCACCTCTGACACTGAAACCCCACAGTGAGGCGCTGGTGTGTCGGAAGGAACTGCAGATGCTGGTTTGAACTGAAGAGAGACAAAAAATGCTGGAGGAACTCAGCATCTCTGGAGAGAAGGAATGGGTGACCTTTTGGGTCGAGACCCTTCTTTAGACTGACTGGTGTGTCAGCCTGAAGTATCAAGAGAGAGAGTGTAATCCCACAGCGCTCCGACTCAGACTGCTACCCATGGCGCCTGGTCCCTCCATATGGCACTGGCTCCTGACAGATATGATTCATGCACACGTACAGGAAACCACCAGTGTACAGATACCTTGTTATTCACTGTCTCATTACAAAACAGCAGAATGCTCTGCTGGCCAGGAAACACAATCCTGCTAGCCAGAAAGGATTGGAACACATCTGTCAATGCAACTTTATTTAGACCATGCTTGACTGCTGCTAGAATCCAGGCTCAGGGAGACTTGCGTAAATGGGCCAGCATTTACAATGCAGAAACCACCCCCCTTGCTCCATTCAGCCTCCCTTGCCCGTTCGATCACTTCAACAAGATACTGGCTCATCTCAGGCTAACCGCACTAACTGCAGATCTTGATTCCCTTCCAGACACCCAGGTGGCAGCGGTAGAGCTGCTGCCTTACAGCGCCTGAGACTCAGGTTCGATCCTGACCACGGGTGCTGTCTGTACGCTCTTCCTGTGACCACGTGGGTTTTCCTCGGCTGCTCTGCTTTCCTTCCGCATTCCAAAGATCTACAATTTTGTAGGTTAATAGGCTTTGGTAAAGTTTGCAAATTGTCCCTAGTGCAATAGTGCGAGTGTGCGGGGATCGCTGGTCAGCACGGACTCGGTGGGCCGAAGGGCCTGTTTCCGCACTGTATCTCTAAACTAAACATTATAATAGGCACAAGAAAAGCGGGCTATATAGTCCAGATTTAACATTGTAAGTACTGACGGACACACAGGGCCTGACCTCCTGCAATCAGTTAAAGCCAAAGCCAGCTTCGAGTGATCTAATTTGACACTGGCTGCTCTCTGCCTCAACATAAAGTCCCACTCCAGACAGGGACCATTTGGAAGGGTGAAGCCTATAATTAAGTTTTACTGCTGGGTGTTTTCCCAGTTTAAGCAGGCACAGGCCGACCTTCAAATCTTCACACACTCACCACTGTCCACAGACAAGTCTACTTGACAACACAAACAACACAAAGCCCCTTCAACACAGTCAACCAGCCTGCGACATTGAGGCCGAGTGGTTTTGCCATCATTGTGCTCAGAAAAAAAGGTCCCGGAGAGGCAATGTGTTCTTTTACATGCTTCCCAATTAAAAAATAATTACTATAATAGCTCCAATTGGCACATAGTCCTTGGAGGTCAATAAGGATCTTTGGTTAACTGCAAAGGAACAGGTCCAACTGACTAAAAAGGTTTTAGAAAATAATATTAAACTAGAGTAAACGATCAAAATCATTTCTTCCATTTGCACCATTATCCTTTTAGACTTTAGAGATACAACGCAGAGCCAAGTGCGGCCACAGAGAGAAATTGCAAACTCCATACAGGCAGCACCCACAGCTAGGATCGGACTCGGGTCTCTGGCGCTGTAAGGCAGCAGCTCTACCGCTGTGCCATTGTGCCACACAAGTGCGAATAAAAGTGCAAAGATTTTAAAGACTTTGTGTCCTTTCCACATCACTGGCAAATCAGACTTCCTTGCCTCACCCTGAAACCGGAATATTCTTTTCATAGAATGCAGTAGCTTACTTCATAGGAAAATATGTACATATACGGTGAATACCTTCATATATCAACCAACCCCAGTTTTTAAATGGGCCATGTTGTGTGTAAAGGAGGTGTGTGTGGTAAGGGTGTAGATTGTGCCCAGTTTGAGTGGGTTTGATGGAGGCTGTGTTGGGGCTTGGAGATTAAGAGCGAGTGTGCAAGAACATGGCAGGTGGACTTCAATGTTGACAAATGTGGGGTCATACACCTTGGTGAATGTAATAGTAAGGCAGAGAATGTTTTAAATCAGTGGTTCCCAACCTTTTTAGCTCATGGCCCCCTTGGGATCTTTTAATTTTTCTGTACCCCCCCCTCCCGACATTATTAGCAGAAAAAAAGTACTTCAATATTATAATACCTTCCATAAAAATATCAGTGTCTATTAATTGCACATATATTCTCTCAGGAGCCTCAGGTCTCACACAAGCAGGCTGAGGAACAGCTTTTTCAACAACACCATTACACTGCTGAACTCAGAGTCCCGTCGCTAGCTATCTCTAGACTCTCCCATTTGTATACAGTTATTTGCCTATGTACCAGTTTTAATTCATCCACAATCCACACATTGTTAACCAGTATTTTTTATTTTTATTGTATGCTTATTTTGTATTTTTATTTTTACTTCTACTATCTTGCACTATGACAATGACCAGACGCTAAACTGCATGTTGTTGTACCTATACTCGTATTTGTGCAATGATAATAAAGTTGAATTGAATTGAATTTTATTCTATTCCACAAACATCAAAAATATTTCAACTACATAGATTTAAATTTATTAGAACTGAAATTTAGGAGGCAACAGGGTGGTAGCTCTGTGGCCCCCTTTATTGAACCTGTCCTTGATGCTTGACCCTCTGAGTTACTCCAGCATTTATGACGTACCAGTTCATCCCAATTTTATCATTTAAAACAGTGATTCCCAACCCGGGGCCATAAATCCCAAAACGTTTCTGTGGCCCCCCTGAAATTTGCCATGGCCCCAAAAAAAGGGGCCATATGGCCCCTGGTTGGGATTCACTGTTTTAAATGATAATAAATTAGGAAGAACTGGTAAGTCATAAATGCTGGAGTAACTCAGAGGGTCAAGCATCATATCTGGAGAAAAGGAATAGGTAACGTTTCGGGTCGAGACCCTTCTTCAGACCAGCATCTGCAGTTCCTTCCTACAATAGGTAGTGCTGATGTTGAAAGTTATCTAGGTATATGTCCACAAGTCAACGAAGATGCAGCAAGCCATTAAAAGGGCAAATGATCACCGTAATGAGAAGAAGGTTTGACAACAAGAATAAGAAAATCTTATTGTAATTGTACAGGGACCGCCTCTAGAGTTCTGATCTCCTTGCAAGAGAAAGAATTTGCTTGCCATAGAGGGAGTGCAGTGAAGATTGGAGGTTGTAGGTTCCTGGATCAGGAGAGATGGAGTCGACCGAGACTTTAAATTAAAAAAAAAATGATGTGGACGAACGAGAGTGCATTTCTTCAAAAATGCAGAATCCTTAAAGGTCTTGCTAGGCTTGATGTCAGAAGGATGTTTTCCTGACTGAGGAGTCCAGGGACAGAGACATGGTTTGAGAATAAGATCATTTAAGACTGAGAAGAAGAGAACTTTCTTCACAGTGAGAGTGGTGAACCTCTGGAATTCTCTTCTTAGAGTGCAGTGGAGGTTCAGATTGTGTTAATTTAAGACAAAGATCATTAGATTGCTGAACATGCAGGTTTGGGGATAGTGCCAGGGATTGGCATCGAGGTAGAAAATCAACAATAATCTTGGGCAATGGTGGAAGAGAGAAAAAGAAAAAAAGAAAAAGAAAAATGCAGAAATCAGGAGAATGGGAATGTCTTGGAGATACAGTATGGAAACAGGCCCTTCGGCCCAGCTTTCCCACACCGACCAACATGTTCACTAGCCCCACCTGTTAGGGATTGGACAGAATAGATTTCCTCCTCTGGTGGCTGACATGGACCCGAAGGACTGAATGGCCTTCTTTGTGTGATTATACGTTCAGAAGCATAGTGTACAAGATGACAGGTAGGCACCACATCACAACGTACCAGCCATTCCTGCCGGGACACTCTCTGAAGACGAGCCCCGACTTGAAACGTCGTCTATCCATGTTCTCCAGAGATGCTGCCTGTCCCGCTGAGTTACTCCAGCACTCCAGTGTATTTTTTTTAAATCTCCAGCCCCACCTAATGCAAGAGTCTGCAGATCCGACAATGACCTCATCAGTCACCTCAGCTCCCAGAGAAGAAAGTCATCATCGATCATCAGTAAAATAGCCCACTGCCATATGGTGTTCCCTCTCAAAGTTGAACCTAATTAAATGCAAACCACATTATTCACCTACGAACGCAGTGCACAAACAATATGGATTCCCAATGAAACACAAACGTACAAAAAGCAGGTACGAACACAACACAGTCAGGAAATCGCACTAACCAATATCTAGATTTGGATGTCATTTGCATTAAAATAACATCACAAAGAAGCCTCTGTAATGGGAGCAGCAGGCCGGGCAGCTAAATGGGTTAATTGTGAATGGAGTTAACAAACCAGCCCCTTGAAACATGGCTAAGCATAATTAAATTGCGCACTGGGTTTCCTGTTGCATTTTGGAGCAGGATAATAAGGATCCCCAGCCACTATTATTTGCAAAATTAATATGTCGCAAAAATACAATGCCATGTATCGTAATGGGCTGGTGTTGCATTGAGCCGTGACCCCTGGCAGTGGTAATAGGAGCTGCTACTGTTGGTGAGCAAGTCTCCCTTGTGATTGAACCCTAGCCTCTTCCAGCTGAGGGCTATTCAATACACGGTACGTCACGGCATTTGCAACACGCCCATATATCATTCAAGGCCGTTACCGTTCATTTAGAATAAATTAGTCATTACTTATGCATGTTAAAATTAGATTGCAATATAACCCTGGAAATGACTCTTGCTGTTTAACTGAAGGACACTCTGCACTCTTGTCTATTGTTCTTGTTTTACCTACCAGGTTTCCCCAGGGTACACTACTCTCATCAAACAGTTGCTTCTCTCTCCATATCCACAGCTACATGACAGCTCTTGAGACCGAGTTCAGTATCTGGTCACTCAAGGGGTCTACAGGTGATACAGGCATGGACAAGCTCACCAGCTCTGCAGTCAATGCTCACAATGCAGTGCCTCCATCAGCAATAACTCACAGTTTACACTCCCCACCTCCAAGCACAGGGAGAATATAGCCACAGAATCGTACAGCGTGGAAACAGGCCTTTCGGCCCAACTTGCCCACGCCAGCCAACTTGCCCCATCTACATTAGTCCTACCTGGCTGCGGTGGGCCCAAATCGCTCGAAACCTACCCCATCCATGAACCTGTCTAAATGTTTCTTAAACATTGCAATGGTACCAGCGTCAACTCCCTCCTCCGGCAGCTCATTCCATATACGTTTTGTGGTAAAGCAGTTACCCGCAAAACAGTTGGGGGTAAAACAGTTACCCTTCTGGATCTTATTGTATCTTTCCCCATCACCTTAAACCAATGTCCTCTGGTTCTTTACTCCCCTACTCTTGGCCAGTCACTGTGTATTTACTCGATCTATTCCTCTCATGAGTTTGTGCACTGGAATAAGCGCATAACCCTGAACGCTACACTGTGGAAGGAGCTGGCTTGGATCAGCGGAGGGAAAGTGGAAGCCTTGTTTAAATAGTGGAAACAAGGAACTGCGCGTGCTGGTGTACACAAAAGGGCTGGAGTAATTCAGCAGCTCAGGCAGCATCTCAGACTAAAGAAGGGTGCCAATCCGAAACGTCACCCTTTCATGTTCTCCAGAGATGTTGTCTGACCCGCTGAGTTACTCCAGCACTGTGCCCTGCCATGTTTAAATAGTCTGGATTTGCAAAGGTGTTTCAAGACTGGAATATGGTGGAGAGTTAGAACATTTGACAGAGGGAGGAAGTACTGAGACTGGAGGTCACAAAGGAAAAACAAACCGATTGCAGTGGGAGAAAATCTATGGTTGCATAAAACAAGGACCATGCTAGACACTTTCTACGTCTCCACAATTGCTTTTCACAAGATAACAACTTTAATTAAACTATATCTTTGCAGTTCAAACATGACATTGCACTACATCAATTTTTTTTCGTAGATTCAACAACTAACATAATAAAACATTCCAAGATGTTTAATAGGCTTGTCTCTGAGGAAAGAGCGGCACAGTGGAGCAGCGGTAGAATTGTTGCCTTACAGCGTCAGAGACCCAGGTTCAATCCTGACCACGGGTGCTGTCTGTATGTAGTTTGTACGTTCTCACCTGTGACCACGTGGCCTTTCCCCGGATGCACTAGTTTCCGTCTACACTCCAAAACCGTGCAGGTTTGTAAGTTAATTGGCTTCAATAAAGTTGTAAATTGTCCCGAGTGTGTAGTGCTAGTATATGGTGTGAACACTGGTCCGAAGGGCCTGTTTCTATGCTGCATCTCTCTAAAGACTAAAAAAGACCTCAGTGGTGACCAAAATCCTGATGAAAGAGGCACACTTTAAGGATTTTCTCAAAGCAGGGAGGGGAAAGAGTAGAGTCATGAATGCCAGAGCTTTGGTTCAGGCAGCTGATTATTTTGCTTCTAACAGAAACGTAATTATCTCTTATGTTGGCCATATTTTTGAGGAGTTTTTAAATCAAACATTTCTAATCCTTTCCTCAACTACTTCGAAGATCATGGTGTTCAACTTATGGAAAAAGAAGGAACTGCCAAGTTTATAAGGAACTACACCAAAAAGTCTCCCTCAGTGTTAATCGACGTCAAATGGTTGGTGTCAATCGAGTCAATGGTTTCTGGTTATGGAAATGCGACACGGAGCCACAGATAACATCTTGTTTAACATGAAATCAGACACTACCAAGCTACAGTTTGGAGACTAACACAGTTAGTCAACGTGGGTCCATGAGTTTATCGCTGACTGAAAGAGTAAAGAGATGTCTTGCATCAATGCAGACAGGAGCGTTTCAGATGTACAATGGACAGAACATTCAATTATTGCATTCAGCTAGCCACAGCCCAGTTGACTACACACTCGTTTCTATTTCACACAGTTACAGATTCTTTACTTAAAAGGGCGGCACAGTGGTGCAACGGTAGAGTCACTGCCTCGCCGCGCCAGACACCCGCGTTCAATCCAGCCTAGAGGTTCTGCCCGTACGGAGTTTATCCATTCTCCCTGTAACAGCGTGGGTTTTCTCCGGGTGCTCCGTTTCCTCCCACTCTCCAAAGACGTACTGGTTTGTAGGTTAATTGGTTTCTGCGAATTGTCCCTAGTGTGTTGGATAGAACTGGCTGGCATGGACGCAGGGGGCCGAAGGGCCTGTTTCCACACTATATCGCTAAAGCCTAAAAGTCTACTCAGCAGGTCAGGCAGCATCTTAAGAGAGCGAAACAGAGTTAATGACCGTGCCTCAGTACACTGACCAATGCATCACAGATTAATCTATTTGCCCTTTTCTCAAATACTACCCCAGAATGTTTTATACAAACCCAAGAGGGACAGATTTGATTTAACGTCACATCCAGTAGTGTGTATAACCACCACTCCACTTTGCCACTGTTTAATCCTCCACTTGGGTGCTCGTCTCTGCAGGAGAGAAACCTCCTAACACAGATAGAAGCTTGTGATCGATTGAGCCACAGCTGACACTCTTGCCTAACAAGGCAAGGGTTCAGTTCAGTGCAGTTAATTGCAAAAGCTGTACTGTGGCACTCAAATGCTCTGTTTAACCACTGTTTCAGCCCAGCCATCAGTTTAAACCAACCTATCCTGACAAACACTTGGCAACAGCGAAAGGTCAAATGTGTACCAGCGTGTCAGGCTAACCGAACGTCAAAGGGCACAAAGTGCTGGAGTAACTCAGCGGGTCAGGCAGCATCTCTGCAGAATATGGATAGGTGAAGTATCGGGTTCAGACCCTTGTTAGATTGATTGTATGGGGGCGGGGGTAAGAGGAGATAGACGTTGGGAGAGAACAAAGTACGACAAGTAATAGGTGGACACGGGGAGGGGGAGGTTTGATAGGCAGATGTTTGGAACAAAGACCAGAGGTTAAAGCAGGAGGTGCAAGAAAGAAGGGCTGAAGAGTTGCAAATTGTGAAGCCAGAGGAAGGAATGCAGGAGGATGGGGGAGAGGGGGAGGAGAGAAATAGGTACGAGTCCAGGTGCTATCCTAACATCGAGCTGGACCCATCCATATTAGAATCAAATCTGCTTTCCACTCTTTCCCAAGCACCTACTTCGGAGCAGCCTAGAAAAGCAGGGCATTTTGAAAATGCCTGTTGGTTTGAGCAAAGCGTGAGATTTGTCAGTGGCTCTTGACGTGTCAAGTCTTACAGAGCAGGTGTCCACGCTAAAACTGGACTGAGAAGAATTCAGATGTTTTGTTTGGAAACGGTGTGGGTGTGGAAGACAGTCTACCTTAATCCAACATAAGAACACCTGGGTCTCGACCCGAAACATCATCCATTCCTTCTCTCTAGAGATACTGCCTGTCCTGTTGAGTTACACCAGCCTTTTTTTCCTATCTTCAGTGGAAACCAGCATCTGCAGTTCCTTCCTACACATTCACAGCTGTGATAATAACAGCTAGTTATCTACATTTTTAAAGATAACACAGAGAGTCAAGTCAACCTCGACAACTGGATTCCTTAACTCGTTCCAAGGTGCTTCACTGAAGCAGAATTGGACAAAATTTGAACAAGAACATGAACAAGAGACAAGAAGCTTGGGAGGTTTAAGAGGAGGAGAGGCTGAGAAGCTTACAGAGGGTCTACAAGGGGAGAGAAGTGAGGGGTGACGTTTCGGGTCGAGACCCTTCTTCAGACCCGATGCGTCATGCATTCCTTCTCGAGAGATGCTGCCTCACCCGCTGAGTTATTCCAGCATTTTGTGTCTCCCTTCGATTTAAACCAGCATCTGCAGTTCTTTCTTACACAATGCTTACAGAGGGGATTGCAGAGGTTAATGCCTACCCTTGTAATAAGGCAGCAAATATTACATGTTGTCCACCTCCCCGTGGTGAGCCTTGTCAACTGACCTCAGTCAGGCAAACGGCAACAGAGACAGCAGCAGCACGGCGCCAACCCGGAACATGCGCCCTTTTCAGGGCGGGCACCTATGGGTGTCGAACCGGATGGCATCACCCTGCTGCAGACTTCTGCTGCCTCAAACGCAAGAAGGCAGCGGCTGCAAATGATCAGGGAAAGGAGATGAGCAGGAGAACAGAACTGGAAATGTGAGAGTTGTTATTCTAAAGTAAACAGCAGAGACAATGGTATTGTGGAGTGGATAGTTTCATAAGAAGGTGTCAATTAAACTATTTGAGATAAAAGAGTCAACATGCTGGAGTAACTCAGCGGGTTAAGCAGAATCTCTGGAGTAGATGGATAGGTGATGTTTCATGTCAAGACTCTTCTTCAGACTGATTGGGGTGGGGGGGGGAGACAGCTGAAGGAGAGATGGGGCAGGGCAAACCCTAACAAATGACTGGTGGAAATAGGCAGGGGGGTGATTGCTTGATGGCTGGGCAAAGGCCAGAGATACAAAGACAACCCATCAGCCAATCAAAAACTCACCTCACCTTTATCCACCTATTACTTACGCCTATTACACTTTCTTTTGACCATTCAGCCCAATTTCACATCAGATGTAATATTTACAATATAGTTGGAATTGTGTGCCTAAGACTGTCAGCCATGTGCATCTTAATCAAAGGCAGATGCAAGTCAAGTCATAGACCGACCTACAGTACAGAAATCCAAAATGTCAGTAGTTATTTGCAGAGGATGTGTGATTCTTCAACACCCAGTACTGGGGAACGCGAGCTGGGATTACACTGGCGTGAAATAAGTTTATTTTTGGGGGCGGAACAGTGGACCAGCGGTAGAGATGCTGCCTTACAGCTCCAGAAACCTTGACTACGGGTGCTGTCTGCATGGAGTTTGCACCTGTGACCACATGGATTTTCTCCGTGTGCTCCGGCTTCATCCCACATTCCAAAGACACATGTGTTTGTATGTTGATTAACTTCAGTAAAATGGTCCCTAGTGTGTAGGATGGTGCTGGTGTACGAGGTGATCACTGGTCAGCGCAGTCCTAGTGGGCCGAAGGGCCTGTTTCTGCACTGTAATTCTAAAGTATAAACAAATCTTGCCAAGGAAATGTGCTAGCTACAGGAGACTGCAAATCTATGTCCAATATCTCACCCTTCCCCACTAAATAATTTCCTACTAACCTCCAAAGCTACCTCTGCTCCTTCAAATTCTGGTTTCTCAAACAATATTAATTGCTAGATCGTGGCTGCCAAGTCTCTAAGAATTTATTCACAAAATCTCTCCAGTTCTTCATAAAATCTATTTATGTGACCTAACCTCTGATCATCTGCTTGTTATCACTTTCATAGTCTGAAGAAGGATTCCGAGCCAGGACATTGCCTATCCATGTTCTCCTGAGATACTGCTTGACCCGCAGAGCTACCCGAACACTCTGCATCTTTTTTTGTAAACCAGCACCTGCAGTTCTTGTTTCACACATCACCTTAATACTGCAAAGAACGGTCTCGACCTGAAACCTCACCTATCCATGTTTCCCAGAGATTTCATATTTCGCTTGGGCAGTTTACAATCCAGCAGTATGAATATTGATTTTTCACATTTCAAGTAACTCTCTCCCTCCCTAGTCATCCCGTCAGTTCCACTGTTTGCATCTATATATCTCTTCCTTAGATAGACACAAAAAACTGAACTCAGTGGGACAGCTAGCATCTCTGGAGAGAAGGGATGGGTGACGTTTCGTGTCAAGACCATTCTTCCGACATATCTCTTCCTTATCATCTCTTCCACAGCCGACAATAGACCATTGTGGGCTCCACCTTTCCTTGGTCATCGGTGCCGGCTCTGATTTGTTCTGAACCTTTTCATACCTCTAGTTTCCCTCTCTCCTGACTCTTCCGTCTGAAGAAAGGTTTTGACCATTCCATGTTCCCCAGAGATGCTGCCTGACTCGCTGAGTTACTCCAGCATTTTTTTTGTCTATCTTTGCTGCCCGGCCCGCTGCATCACTCCAGCAAAGATAGACACAAAGTGCTGGAATAACTCGGTGGGTCAGGCAGTAGGTGACGTTTTGGGCTGGGGACTCTTATCCCAGCACTTTGTGTCCTTTTGTATATTAACCAACATCTGCAGTTCTTTGTTTCTACATTTATACTGCGGTGTCAACTTTTGCTTGATAACCCGATCCCAAGCAAGTGTCCCTGGATAATTTGAAATACATACAAGGTAGACAAAAGTGCTAGAGAAACTCAGCGGGTGCGGCAGCATCTATGGAGCAAAGGTAATAGGCAACGTTTCGTCCCGAAACGTTGCCTATTTCCTTCGCTCC
This sequence comes from Leucoraja erinaceus, assembly GCF_028641065.1. NCBI lineage: Eukaryota > Metazoa > Chordata > Chondrichthyes > Rajiformes > Rajidae > Leucoraja > Leucoraja erinaceus. The sequence continues at coordinate 28,139,407 of NC_073393.1, read as the reverse complement.
ATAGATGCTGCCGCACCCGCTGAGTTTCTCCAGCACTTTTGTCTACCTTCGATTTTCCAGCATCTTGACAAAAACTTGATGTATTGTTATGAACAGAACTGAAACCTACAAGCCTCGCACAACCCACAGTGTTTACAAGCTCCCGAATGGCACAACAGACTTTCCACATGCTTGTTGAAGTTGAACACCTCCCACATTTTCTGCGGTCTTGCTCTGAATAAGTTATCACAAGAGCATTCAGTAAATGGCAGCCACACACTGTGCTTAAAGCTGCTGCCTCCAACCTTGTGTTAACCAAAGAGCTTTACTTAACAAAACAATCAGCGGTTAGTCCGACGCCTGTGATAAAACACAATCAGTCTCTCTCCCCGGGACGGGGACATTAAGTACTGACTATTTATGCTGCAGCTGCAAGGTCTCACTGGGTCTGAATTGATCACAATGCCCCCACTTCTCCTTGTCCCCTCCCTCTCAGTGGGAAAACACCTGGACCCACTCACACTCTTGGTCGCCACCCCCCCCCCCCTCTCCTGCTGATGCCATTCACTGTGTGCATGGACAGTCACAGTGCTCAAGGCAGCATCTTTCCAATCTACTGCCACACTTGGCCAAGAGCCCACGTCACATCCCTCTGGGATTCCTGCTGCTCTTCGACCATGTTCAGAGTCGTGCTGTCTACCACGGCCGCGTGCGTCCCCTCAACACCTGCCTGCGCCGCCATCTTGTGCCGCGTGGCTTCCTGCTCCGGTTCCAGACTTTAGAGATACAGCACGGAAACAGGCCCTTCAGCCCACTGAGTCCACGCTGGCTGGTGTTCACCCCGTACACTAGCACTATCCTACACATGAGGGACGATTGGCAATTTTACCGAATCCAATGAACCTACAAACCTGTACATCTTTACATGCTGACATACTGCATTACAGCATGGTATGGCAGCTGCACCATGGCAGACAGGGAGAGGCTTCAGAGGGTAACTAGGACAGCACAGAAGATCATTGGCTGCCCTCTCCCCTCCCTGATGGATATTTACACCTCCCGCTGCCTTAGCAGGGCAAAGAATATCATCAAGGACAGCTCCCATCCTGCGTTTGGACTGTTCGACCTGCTGCCCTCTGGAAGGCGCTATAGGTGCATCAAATCCAGGACAAATAGACTCAGGAATAGTTGTTTTCCGAAAATTATAACTACTCTTAATTCAAATTCACACATGCACTGACTTCACAGCCCAACACCCGGACTTCCATCTGTATATATGTATATAGCGCCGCAGAATTGTGCACCTATCCCCCCCCCCCCCCCCCCCCCCCCTTCTTTTTTTTTTTTTTTTTTTTTTTTTTTTTTTTTTTTGTTCTAAATTATATGTATGCACTGAGTACGAGCAGCTTTTAATTTCATTGTACATGTATAGTGACAATAAATGGCATATCATGTGGTGGGGAAACCGACGCACCAGGAGAAAACCCAAGCGGTCACAGGGAGAACTTACAAACTCCTTACAGTAGTCAGGATGGAATCCGGGTCTCTGGCGCAGCAAGGGAGCAACTCTAGTGCTGCACCACTGTGCCACACAGATCCCCCCAGTTCAGATCCAACCAGGATTTCAGGTACCCACTTTATCCACCGCTTCTCGCAACAGTTCTCCTCCCGTACCTTGAGAGTCTGAAGAAGGGTCCTGATCCAAAACATCAGCGATCCATGCTCTCCAGAGATACTGCCTCACCCACTGAGTGACTGCAGCACTTTGTGCCCTCCAGTCAACGTCACAATCCATGCTATGGTGCAGTGTTCCTGTGCATGGATGTCCAGGCTTATAAAACCTCCTTGGAAAGCTGAATAGCTGTTTGAGGAAGGGCTGGATGTAGAAAATTGTGGAAATCTCTGCCTCAGAGGGCGGTGGAGGCAGGTTCTCTGGATGCTTTCAAGAGAGAGCTAGATAGGGCTCTTAAAATTAGCGGAGTCAGGGGATACGGGGAAAAGGCAGGAATGGGGAACTGATTGGGGATGATCAGCCATGATCACATTGAATGGCGGTGCTGGCTCGAAGGACCGAATGGCCTACTCCTGCACCTATTATCTATTGTCTATTGAAAAGTAGAGAAAGAGCCAGCTGTAATTGCACTAAGGCCTATCAGACAATACATTTTTGGTCTAGTGTCCATCCATGCAACCTCGCCAGAAGCCTCAACTGTTGCAAATAATTCCAACCTGCAGATCAAATGGGAATCTATTGGAGATTCAAAGTTAGAGCTACGGCAACAGTTTGGTCCCTGATTCAGTAACACAAAGTCAAATTTCACAATACAAAGCCAGTAACAATAATGGTGACGATCTTCCTAACATGGGTCTAACAAGAACGGGTCTCCAGACTCTCTCTTAAGCACCTCCTCAGTTCAGGGGTTATGAGGGATGGATAATAAATACCAGCGTCGTTCTTGCCAACAAATACATAAAATATTGTCATCGTGGAAGGAGAAGTTGCTACGTGCGGTACATTCCCAACTCACATCACTGAGCAGGTTTGTCTGACAATATTTGTTTCCCCGCCAGCTTTCGCACAGTTGTGAAGCCATATATGGAACTATCATATAACGAGACAAAAAAGTCACGAAGATGGTATCAAGGAGAGCCTCAAAGAGGGACAAAAGGCAAAAAGAAAAGGAGAAGGAATTTTGGAATTTGGGACATTATCACAATGGTGTAGGAATTACAGAATTTAGCAGAGTTCAAAATCATCAGAGGGGAGGGGAGAGTGAGGACGGATTAAACGCTTCAGGGGAGAATTCACACGTCGAGTTTCCAGGATCTCGGCAGCTCTGCTCAGCTACGAGCATTGTCCTGGTTGGATTGATTCATTCCATACAAGTCTGAAATACAGTACAATTATAGTGCCAAGACCATCAACTCAGCCAAGGAAACTGCAGTAAAGGCTGGTAAGTTGAAGAGGTCTATAAGCTGCCAAAGATCAGAGTAAACCTTCCACTAATGGTCATGGCCAATCCTTTACAGGGCTTTGTTGGGTGATTGTTGGGAGCTGCAGGATTTCCTCTCTCTCCACCCAATTGAACGGAAGGCCTTTATTACAGCTTGAGAGGTTACGGGCAGCCCTGGAGACCATGGTCACTGGCCGTGCAACAGGTGAGGAACATGGGCCTCAGTTCCCAGTCATTTCCATCAGACAAGAGTACTGTGGTAGACCCATGAGCAGGGGTGATAGAGATTCCAACCTTGGGAAATGGGTGTGATTCATGGCCCATATCTAGCCATTCACCACCCAAGCGACTGAACTACAGTGTGGCTTTATCAACTATCGAAAAAAATGATCCCGGAAGAAGGGTCTCGACCCGAAGCTTCGCCCATCCCTCCTCTCAAGAGATGCTGCCTGTCCTGCTGAGTTACTCCAGCATTTTGGGTCTATCTTTGGTTTAAACCACCATCTGCAGTTCCTTCCTACATATTTCCCTGGAGTAAACTTGTTCAAAATACCACCGACTTTCCTGAAGTTTCCAGCTTGTCGTCTTTTCTCATTCAAGGATGTTGACATCTCGTTTAGTACTCACGGTGGAAAGCCAAGTCACAACGGAAAATGAGGCCAGCATGTGTTTTGGGACATCTCCATAACTGGGAGCCAAATTCAGATGTTTCTGTCTTTGTGGAAAGTTCTGCCAAAGTAAATATCCTTTCCATTTATGATCACATCGTCTGAATGCTGGAAATTATTTTGTAATCCATCATCACATCACTCAGGCACCAGGTCCTAAGAATGTAAGTAATAGGAGTAGAGGGTGGCTACAAGTCCCCTTGAGCCTGTTCTGCTGTTCCATAAGATCATGGCTCATTTGATCTCAGCCAAGTATCTGAGTGACGAGCGATCGCGGAGTAATGAGTAACGGCTGTGCCAATCGCTGAATCAATAAATGCCAACCCAGCAGCCAGGCTATGAATTACTGCCCTTTCAACTGAGATGGATATTAACCCTGGCCCCGTCTACCCGCTCCAGAGGCTCTTACAGCAGTAACTTAAACAGGGACAAGGCACGGTGGCGCAGCAGTAGAGTTGCTGCCATATGCCCCTGTCACACTTAGGAAACCTGAACGGAAACCTCTGGAGACTTTGTGGCCCACCCAAGGTTTCCGTGTGGTTCCTGGAGGTTGTTGCAGGTGGTGGAAGCAGGTAGGGAGACTGTCAAAAACCTCTGGGAACCGCACGGAAACCTTGGGTAGGACGCAAAGTCTCCAGAGGTTTCCGTTCAGGTTTCCTAAGTGGGACAGGGGCATTACAGCAAATCCCAACTACGGGTGCTGTCTGTACCGACTTTGTACGTTCTCCCCGTGACCTGCGTGGGTTTTCTCCGAGAGCTTTGGTTTCTTCCCACACTCCAAAGACGTACAGGTATGTAAGATAATAGGCTTGGCAAATGTAAAAAACTGTCCCTAGGGTGCGTAGGATAGTATTAATGTGCGGGGATCGCTGGTCGGAGCTGATCCAGTGGGCCGAAGGGCCTGTTTTCGCGCTGTATCTCTAAACTAAACTTATTCAGCCCAGCGTCCTAGTCCACATTATCAGAGCACAATGTGAACTCCAAATGCAACTCGGGGGGGCTGAAAATAGAAATTTGGTGGATTAAGCGATTCTAGAAAAAAAAATTTTAAGTAAACATGACCGATTTCGAAAACCTTAAAAGGATTCACCTTAAAACCTTAAAAGGAGATCAGTTATCCCTACCCTGTCCAGTCAATGTGGAACACGAGGTCCACTGCAGTATGTTTCGTTATGAGCTGTTCTCTGATCTGGATTTGCAACCCCCTCCAATCTTAAGAAGGAGGCCCACTGTCACCTCCCCAAGAGAAATTTGGAATAACCAAGAAAAGCTCACCTCAGCTGTGATAGCACCATCCAGCAAACAGAACATAGAACAGCACAGCACAAGAACAGGCCCTTCGGCCCACAATGCCCGTGTTGAACATGATGCCAAGTCCATCACTTATAAGTCCATCACTGCACATAACCCATATCCCTCCATTCCCTGATTATCCACGTGCCTATCCTAGTCTTTTACATGCCTCTAACATATCAGCTTATATCACCACACCCGAGAGTGTGTTCCAGGCACTCTGTGGAAAACAAAACTTGTCCTGCCCATCTCCTTTAAACTTTGCCCCTCTCGCCATAAAGCACTGATTATCAAAAAAAAAAAAAAAAAAAACGCTTCAGTTTGAATTCCCCTGAACTTATAACATAACTATATGGGCATAGACCATAGTGAGCATATGGAAAGCTGGGAGTATATCTGCGATTCCGCAGAAAACATTTGAAATGCAACATATCCATCTCCGTACAACAGAGTCTGTTCAGCCTGCAGTGTCTATGCTGGCTCACAGAACAATTTCATTTATTTATCAATCCTCCCACTGCACCCATCCATTCCTCCAAGCTTCACGCTCTCATTTACACTTAGCTTTAGTTTTTGGTTTTATAGATATATCTTGAAAACAGGCCCTTCAGCCCACCGAGTCCAGGCCGACCAGCAATCACTTGTACACTCGCACTATCCTACACACTAGGGACAATTTACAGAGGCCAGCTAACCTACAACCCTGCATGTCTTTGGAATTTGGGAGGAAACCGGAACACCCGAAGGTAACCCATGAGGTCACAGGGAGAAGGTACAAACTCCCAACAGGTGGCACCGTTAGTTAGGATTGAACCCAGGTCGTCGGCGCTGTACGGCAGCAATTCTACCGCTGAGCCGCAACTTAGAAGTCCACAAAGCTTGGAGATGTTGGATGAAGCCCGCATGTGACAGGGAAAACATGCAAACTCAGCACAGAGAACTTCAGATTCAATCAATGTCAGCAGCTTTACTAGTTGCACCAAGTTAATACATTACACCTGGTACTCAAGATATGGTCTCCATCACAATGTAGAAACTAAACATAGATTGGATGATCACTTTGCAGAACCTCTCCACTGGACGTGTTCATTCTGGCACGGGGACCCTGAGATGCCATTTGTCAAACATTTTCATTCTTCATTCCACTCTCACTCTGCCCTCTGTCTTCCCATTTTTAGAGTGCCCCAATGATTCCCCAATATTAGCTTAAGGTACAGCATCTCATCTTCCACCTAACAGAGTTATAGTAGAGTCAGAGTCATGCAACATGGAAAAAGACCCTTCGGCCCCAGCTCATCCATGCTATCCAAGTTGCCCCATCTAAGTTAGCCCCACTTACCGGTGTTTTGCCCATATCACTGAATATATCCTCTAGACATTTAGACTCAATTGGCCAAATTGCCTCATTTTACTCTTGTAATTGAAGAACTATCCATGTACCTACACAATTGTCTTTTACATTGCTGTTAGTGTACCTGCCTGTTCAGCAGCGGATTCAACAATTTCAGTGAACCAGCCTATTCTGTTTATATCAGCTGGCCATTCCAGTTTTCTGTCTCACAAATGCTGCCTGACCTGCTGCATATCTCAAGCTTGCTTTTATATCTTATTTCCAACAATTGCTGCACTCTGTTTCTTCATGTTTCCTCTTACCTCAGTTTAGTTTAGAGATACAGTGTGGAAACAGGCCCTTCGGCCCACTGATTCCGTGCCGACCAGCGATCCCCGCACACTTACACTATCCTACACACAGTAGGGACAATTTACAATTAAACCAAGCCAATCAGCCTACAAACCTGTACATCTTTGGAGTGTGGGAGGAAATCAGAGATCCAGGAGAAAACCCTTACAGGTCACAGGGATTACATACAAACCCCACAGACAAGCACCGGTAGTCATGATCAAATCCGGGTCTCTGGAGCTGACAGGCAGCAACTCTAACACTGCGCTGCCGTAAGGAATTCTTCTTCAATTCCTGCTATTTACACGTCTCCAAACAGATCAGCTGTGATTAACAAACATACCTCCAGATTCAAGGACAGTTTCTTCCCTGCTGTTATCAGGGAATTGAACCATCCATCAAATAGAATGCGGTCCTGACCTCCCATCCACCTCATTGGAGACCTTTGAACTATCGTTGATCGGACTTTACTGGATTTATCTTGCTCTAAACATTACACCCTTTATCCTGTATCTGTACACAATACAGTTGATTGTAATCATCTTTATATGACTGGATAGCACGCAACAAAAAAGCTTTTTGCTTTACATCTCAGAACAAAAAGACATATCATTAGAGATTAGGAGCAATTTCTTTAGTCGAGGGTGGTGAATATGTGAAGAATTGTCATGGACGGTTGTGGAGGCCAAGTCAATGGGTATTTTTAAAATGAATAGTGAAAGGTTCTCGATTAGTAAGGGTGTCAAAGTTATGGGGAGAAGGCTAGAGAATGGGGTTAAGAGAGAAAGCTAGATCAGCCATAATTGAATGGTGGAGTAGATTCAATGGGCTTAAACAGCCTATGATTTGTGAACTTACGAACACATGAAAATAATAAACTAAACTAGAACTAAGCCCTTGAACCCCCCAGCACCACCCCTTGTGTCGTTCAGCTTCTCTTGATGGCCACTGTGTTACACCCAATCCAGTGGCCCCTGCAATTCCACAACCTCAAACAAGTTTGATTTCTAATGTTTCCCTTTTCTGATGAAAAATTCCCTTTGCTTCTCTCTAATAGGAGAGTAAATGAGCAGGGAGAGAGGCCCAAATGCACCGAGCCTCTCGACTATCCAGGCAGAAATGTTGGCAATAGCAGGCTCCTCTTTCGCAGGCTGCAACTCTGGGCCGTCAAAGACCAGACAGTACACATCTTTGGTACACACTAAACGCCGAGTTCAAAACCGCCCAGCAACTCCTTGAACTAGCATCTGCAGTTCTCTACTAACACAGCAACTCTGCTACCTGTAGCTCTGCAGAAATCCCTGCCTTCTACGTCTCGTCTGCCACCCCTAACCTTTTCACACGCTCGGCACCCGAGTATAAAGAATGCAGCTTGTTGACAAGACGCCTTGCGGCCGCGTCAGTGAAACTCCTTCTAACTGGCAAAACATGAAACAACACATCAGCCCAAGCAGTCAACCTTTAAAGTAGCAGGCGGCTGGATTTCACTGATAAAGCGAATTACACGCGCTTATATGTGGGGAAAGCAGGCTTTCGTTGGGAATCCGTGGCTCTTCGCTAATAAAGGCAGCTGAACATGGAATGAACCCACAAGGGTTAAAACACACCCGGGATGCCGACTGTTCTACTAGCGGCGCGCACCAATGGCCTGTCTCCAAGTCGCTGCTTAATATTTCACCAGCTCGAGGGAGGAAGAGCTGCTTCAACAGGTAGCCGAGTCCAAAAAAAAACTTTTTCATCAGCGCTGAAAATCCACACTTTTTAACCTCCAACGAAGGGAGGCAGCCTCCACAAACAAGCAGGAACACTGGCAACTTTGAAAAATAAGAAGCAGCAACAAGCGTTCTCTCACCTGGAATCAAGTTCCCACAGCCAGCTGCATCCAAATGAATCCCTGCAGTCGAACAGTAAACCTCCCTCCCTCTCTCGTTATCGATATGTATTGTACGTGCACATATATAGATGACAACAACAACAACAAAAAAGACTCTTGTCTCAAAGCAGAGGGACGACTAACCTCAGGGTTTTTTTTTGCTGGTTGCACACTGGACTTACTCACACAGGGAAATCAGGGACAGCGAGGCTGGGCTGACACAACAAAGAACTAGTGAAAACAAAAGAAACATATGGCTCCAGTAGCAAAAGGCTTGTAAATTAAACATAAAGTGGAGATTAGATAATGAATGTGTATTCACATGCAGAGTTCTGTCTGAGGTGGGAGCTACCATGCCAGTGGAGGGATGTCCATAGGCTCTCGGGGAACAGATTAGAGGGACAAAGGGCTCGTTTGCTGCAACCCGAATTCTGCCCTTAGGGTAATGCCAGCTCCCAGCTTCAGCGGGAAAGGGTGGCGGGTGTTTGCTTGGCCGGCGACGCCAATGTGAGGTTTGCAGTCAGAAAGGACCTACCTGCGCTGTGAAATCCAGTGGCCCATCACAGACATACCAGCTGCTGTGGACATATGCAGAGTTGGACTCCTGATGCCTAATAGGATTATAAAACTCTACTTTCTGCTGGGCTTTGTGACAATCCACTTGTACCCCAGGCCCGTCGGTAACTTGTGCTGACTAATTCATCCTAGTCTCCCCCCCCTCAGCCCTTGCTTTTTATTTTGTTTTCTCCTTTTTAACAAAATGCACAAATTACTTTGAAATGAAACCACCCATTTGTCTCGGGCATTGTGGCTTGAAATTGTGACAGCGCTTTGGTGACCGAGGCAAACAGCCCTCCCCTCCAACTTGCACGGGCAGGTGAAGGTTTCACCGCACAAAACACTGGCCTCTTCTCTCTGTTAATTCAGCCGCCAAGGCACCAAACTTGGAAGCGGTGGTTCTTTTGTTGAGTAGCCGCACTTTCCCCCTGCGCGCACACACACACACACACATGCACAAGCACGCACTTTCACATACAAAGATGCATACACCCCATTCTATGTTCACACAGCCATGCATTTCCAAAATACACAACACACATACAACTGCATACACAAATCATACGTGTACACAACCTCAGTCACCTGTTCCCATGCACACACCAAAATAAAAGGCACACTCTTAACATTCACATCACCTTCTCTAGTAAGGAATGCAGGGAGACGTTGGGGCGAACTCCACGTCGATTCCTTCTCTGAAGCTCACCCCACCCACCCCCATTTTCCCTCTCCTCATCAGAACTGACATAGTTTAGTTTATTGTCACGTGTACCAAGGAACAGTGAAAAGCTTTTTTGTTGCACGCTAACAGCGGAAAGCCTATATTAATGATTACAATCGAGCCATCCACAGTGTACAAAGGGAATGATGTTAAGTACAAGATAAAGGCCAGTAAATGTGCGGAGAGGAAGAAGTTTCAGTCTGACGAACTTCCATCATTCCAAAGAAAGGTCTCAGCCCAAAGTGTTACCTACCCCTGTTCTTCATAGATGCTGCCTGTCCACTGAGTTACTCCAGAACTTTGTGTCTTGTTCCTTGTTAACTTTAAAGGGCCTCTCCCCCCCCCCCCACAACCACAGGGCGGCAGCATAAAACACTACTATTGGGGAGGTGGGGAGGAAAAGACAAGGGAGATCTCAGGGGTACGTGGGCAACTCCAGGTGCTGCCCTGCATGAGTGCTGTGCCACTGATCCCTGCAGGATGCAGGATGATTGAAGGGACGGAGGTCGCAATGTGCAGCACGTCATTTGACAGCACTGGGCCTCTGCTCGCTGGAGTTTAGAAGGTTGGGGGGGGGACCTCATTGAAATTTACAGAATAATGAAAGGCATAGACAGAGAGGATGTGGATAGGATGATTCCACTGGTGGGAGAGTCTATGATCTGAGGTCATAGCCTCAGAATTAAAGGGCGCTCTTTTAGGAAGAAGGTGAGGACGAGTTAGATGGAGCTCTTAAAGATAGCGGAGTCAGGGGATATGGTGAGAAGGCAGGAATGGGGTACTGATTGTGGATGCTCAGCCATGATCACAGTGAATGGCGGTGCAGGCTCGAAGGGCTGAATGGCCTACTCCTGCACTGTTGTCTATTGTCTATTGAAATTCTTTATCAGAGGGTAGTTAATCAGTGGAACTCATTGCCACTGAGGGTTGTGGAGGCCAAGTCAGTGGATATTTTTAAGACAGAGATAGACAAATTTGTGTTAGAACGGGTGTCAAGGGTTATGGGGATTTTTCTATTATATGAAAAGAAAATGTGGATAAGCTGCAATTTGGGAATTTTTGGAACATTTTTTTTCTATAAATGTTCCCGTGACCTTAGTTCAAAGTTTGTGATCTTGCATTTCCATACAACTTGTGCCATCACCTTGTGTTACCTGAGGCCGGGGAGCTATTGTAAATACTTGGTTTACATGAATGCACGAAAAATGTGCTTCAGGTCAATGCTGCTGACTTTTATTGCTGCCCTGACCAATACTTAACCCATGACCAACATCACAGGAACAGATTATCCAGTCATTAACCAATTGCTGTTTGTCAGAGGTTGTCATGTGTGAATTGAAGGGCATGTCTCTTACTTTACAAAAGTGTCCATGTCCCAAACACACCATACGACCTTAAGACATAGGAGCAGAATTAGGCCATTCGGCCCATCGAGGCTGCTCTGCCATTCAATCGTGGCTGATCTATTTTCCCCTCTCAATCCCATTCTCCTGCCTTCTCCCCATAACGTTTGATGCCCTTACCAATCAAGAACATAGCAATCTTGGTTTTAAAAATACGTAAAGACTTGGCCTCCATAGCCATTAGTGTCAATGAATTCCACAGATTCACAGCTAAAGAAATTCTTCCTCATCTCCATTTCTAAAGGTGCATTATTTTCTTCCAAGGCCGTGCTCTCTGGACTCAGACTCTCCCACTAGTGGAAACATTCTCTCCAAATCCACTCTGTCTGGACCTTTCATTATTTTAGACAATAGACAATAGTGCAGGAGTAGGCCATTCGGCCCTTCGAGCCAGCACCGCCATTCAATGTGATCATGGCTGATTTTGTAGGACCTCAATGAGATCCCCATCTCATCCTTCTAAACTCCAGTGAGTGCAGGCCTGAGCATTCAAATGCTGTTCATACATTAACCCAATCATCCCCAAGATCTTTCTGGTAAATCTCCTCTAGACCCTCTCCAATGTCAGCACATCCTTCCTCAGATACGGGGCCCAAAACTGCTCACAATATTCCAAGGGCCACTTTTCAACATAATTGTATTAGGGGTAAGAGTGTTGTAAAAACAAGCCTGAAGGCTTTGTGTCTCAATGCAAGGAACATTCATAATAAGGTGGATGAGTTTCATGTGCAGATAGTTATTAATGAATATGATGTAGTTGGGATCACAGAGACATGTCTCCAGGGTGACCAAGGCTGGGAGCTGAACATCCAGGGATATTCAATATTCAGGAGGGATAGACAGAAACCGCTTTCTGCCCCCATTCCTCCCACTATCTCCCCCACACCCACTATTCCCTTCCACCTACATCCTTTCCTCTGGTTTCACATTTCACTGCTCTTCTCTCCTTATCTTACTGCCTCTTCTTCCCCTTTGCTCTGGTCTTTTCTCCCCCCTTTACAGCCCCATCTCTGGTCTTTAATAACCATATAACCATATGCCATTACAGCAAAACAGGCCATCTCGACCCTTAGTCCTGTAATCCCCCTAGTCACATATACCCGCTCAGACCATAACCCTCTTTTCCCACTATCCAATTTATTTTAAATGATAAAAACGAACCTGCCTCCACCACCCCATTCCACACAGCTACCACCCTGAGTAAAGAAAACAAAAACATCACCTATCCATTGCCTTCCGGAGATGCTGCCTGACCTGTTGAGTTACTTCAGCACATTGTGTTTTACTCAAGATTAGAGCATCTGTAGTCTCTTGTATCTCCGTCTTAACATCACGGCTAACCTGTTCATTTGGCCTCATATGGTAAGCTTTTCAGCTGAATAAGTTGGAGGGGCAGAACTGTGGTACAGCTGGTCGATTTACTGTCACACGGCGCCAGAGACTCGGGTTCGATCCTGACCTCGGGTACTGTCTGTGGGGAATTTGCTCATTCTCCCTGTGACCATGTGGGTTTCCTCTGGGTGCTCTGGTTTCCTCCCACATCCCTAAGACATGCAGGGTTTTTAGTTTTATACCAAAGAGAGACAAAAAATGCTGGAGGAACACAGGCAGCATCTCTGGATAAAATGGATTGGTGACATTTTGGGCTGGGACCCTTCTTCAGAGGATAATTGGTCTCTGTAAAATTGCCTTTAATGTGTATGGAGTTGATATTGACTAGTGTGGACTGGTAATCGATGGCTGGTGTTGACTCAGTGGGCAGAAGGGCCTGTTTCCATGCATTATCTCTCTAAACTCTAAAACAACAACAGCATTCTCAGTGGATTCAATTGTGCCATAAGTCAGTGAGTCTTTCTCAACCATTCAACCATAAGAGCACCATTCCTCCAGCCAAATACATTGTAACATAGTCACCCTCCCTGTAAGCCGCTTCCAAAAATAATACATTTAAGAAGGGGTCATGTTTAACTATGACATCTCCATCAGTCCAATAACAAAACAAAGGCAGAAACACCTCCTTGAGTTTCTGTCACATCCTAGGTCTGGATGGATATGTATCTCATAGAGTCACAGAGCATGGATACAGACAGGCCCGTCGGTCCATGCCAACCAGGATGCCCCATCTACCCTAGTCCCACCTCCCGCATTTGACCCCTGTCCCTCTAAACCTTTCCAATTCATGTACCTGTCCAAACGTCCTTTAAATGTAATTATAGTACCTGCCTCAACTACCTCCTCTGGCAGCTCGTTCCATGTACACACCTCACCTCAAACCCATTCGATTGCCCTGGCTGCATTCACGTTGATGCTTGTAACCAACAAAAAATACTTGAGACTTTCAATTGACACCTCCACCCGATGCCACTCACGGTGACTGCCACAGATTTTTGCCATCCTTTTCTTGGAAAAAATGCTTTCTGATTTCACTTCTAAGGGCCTCACAGTCACATTTTTACATTGTACCCCATTTTTGCCTGGAACAAGGCTTCTTTCTGCTCTTAATTTAGTGAATTTGCGATGTGCTGAATTACAATGTTAAAATTCAATGCATCACTCTTGGCCAACTCTGCCTAAGACTCCATACAATTGAAGCATAATTTCCTCCCCTTTATACTGCACACCCTCAGGGTAAAGGCCAACACTACATGAGCCTTTTTAACCTTTAGCACCTGTACATCTGTTTATAATTATTTGTGTACTGAGATACCAAAATCCATTTACTCCACCAAAGATCCTGACAAGAAATGTTCTTGACCCAGAGAAGATGATTTCACACTTTCCCATATATCAAAAGCAACACAGGATTAAGAATAGGCTCAGTCCCTCAATCCTATTCTACCATTCAAGAATTCCTAGCTCCATTTAACACAGAACAGTCCAGCACAGGAACAGGCCCTTCGGCCCATAATATCCATTCCGAACATGATGTCAAGTTAACCTAATCTCCTCTTCCACTACTTGATCCATATCCATCCATTCTCTGCTTATCCAAAAGTTCCTTAATGCCCCAATCTTACCTGCCATACCCATCCATTCTCTGCCTATACATGTGCCTATCCAAAAGTTCCTTAATGCCCCAATCGTACCTGCTCCCACCACCATCCTGGCAGAGTGTTCCAAGTACCCACCAGCCTCTGTGTAAAAAAACCCGCCCCACACATCTCCTTTAAACTTTGCCATTCTCACCATGAAGCAACGCCTTCTACTCTTTTACATTTCCACCCTGGGGAAAAAGGTTCTGTGTCAACCCTAACTATGCCTCTCATAATTTTATATACTTCTATCAAGTCTCCCATCAACCTCCGATGTTCCAGAGAAAACAATTCTAGTTTGTCCATTCTCTCCTTGGAGATAATTCCCGCTAATCCAGGCAGCATTCTGGTAAAACCTCTTCTGTGCCCTCTGCAAAGATTCCACATTCTTCCTGTCATGGGCGATTGGAACACCATGCAATATTTCAAGTGTAGCCTACCCATGTTATATAAAGCTGCAATATTCCCAATAGATGTAATCTTCCAATTAGGATGGCACAGTGGTGCAGCGATACAGTTGTTGCCTTACAGCGCCAGAGGCCCGAATTCGAACCTGATTATGGGTGCTGTCTGTATGAAGTTTGTATGTTCTTCCTGTGACCGCATGGGTTTTCGCTGGGTGATCCACTTTCCTCACACGTACAGGTTTGTAGGTTAATTCACTTCGGTAAAATTGTAAATTCGTCCTAGTGTTAGTGGTTAGTGCTGGTGTACAGGGTGATCGCTGGTCGGAGCGGACTCAGTGGGACGCAAAGCTTGTTTCTGCACTCTCTCTCTAAAGTCTAAAGTCTGCTCCTCTTGCTTTAACTCTCCGTGACTTTTTGTAATTTTTTTGCACCCATTAAGAAAATCATTTGCATTTCTAAGCTAATTCAGCAGAAAATTTGGACAAGGAATTCGCCACTCTCTCACCCAAATCATTGCCATGTCAATGTGTCAACTGCTTGAGATCCCTTGGGACTGCCAACTCCCCCACCTTTTCAATGGAGAACTTTATGGAGAGCTTTATACCTCGTTGGTCTTAACTTCTCAACAAATTCCCAAGCCACATCATAAATTACTTCCAATTTTGGGAATTCCTTTCTTGGCACAAATCCTCGTGTGTAGGACTGTGTAAAATGACTTCTCCGAATACACATTGCCAACATCCATAGCCTTTCCCTTATCCAGCATGTTAGCTGTGTCCTTGAAGGTTTCAACTGAGTTAAT
The DNA here is from genome assembly GCF_028641065.1 of Leucoraja erinaceus. Lineage (NCBI taxonomy): Eukaryota > Metazoa > Chordata > Chondrichthyes > Rajiformes > Rajidae > Leucoraja > Leucoraja erinaceus. The sequence goes on along the minus strand of NC_073393.1, from coordinate 28,124,036 downwards.
GAGACATGAGCAAGATTTCACAAATCCTTCTTGACCCTCATTAATCGGTACATACATGTGTTCTCTTCCCTTGGGCTTGATCATGTATTCCAGTAACTACCTCACAACTGTGGTTGAACAGAGAGGTCAATAACTTCCAGGTTTCACATTCTAGTTCCCTTTCCCATTTCCTTGGTGGGAGAAGTTCAGAACATAAAAATGGAACAATACAGTGTAGACACAAGGAACTGCAGATGCTGGAAACCTGCGAAAGGTCAACCCAACCCGAAACTGAGGAGACTGAAGAAGGTTGATCTGTCTCCTCAGATCCTGGTGAACTTCTACCGCTGCACCATCGAGAGCATCCTTACCAACTGCATCACAGTATGGTATGGCAACTGCTCTGTCTCTGACCGGAAGGCATTGCAGAGGGTGGTGAAAATTGCCCAACGCATCACCGGTTCCACGCTCCCCTCCATTGAGTCTGTCCAAAGCAAGCGCTGTCTGCGGAGGGCGCTCAGCATCGCCATGCTTTTCCAACAGAGACTGTTTACCTCCTACTCACGGGAGGCGCTACAGGTCTTTTCGTTCAGGTCGAGAACACTTTTTCTGGCGGCTGTCACTCTATACAACGTACCTTGACAGCAATCACTATCATAACTTATTATTTTATTCAAATCATGTCGCTCTTCAAGGGAGATGCTAAATGCAGTTCGTTGTCTCTGTACTGTACACTGACAATGACTATTAAATTGAATCTGAATCTGAATCTGAGGGATATGGGCCAAATGCAGGCAGGTGGGACTAGTGTAGATGGGACATGTTGGTCAGTGTGGGCAAGTTGGGCTGAAGGGCCTGTTTCTACGCTATGTGACTCTATGACAGGGAACAGTGCAGCACAGGAGTAGGCCCTTCGGCCCACAATATCTGTGCCAAACATGATACCAAGCCAAACCCTTTTCTGTTTGCACGTGATCCATTTCCTGCAAATCCAACAATTTTGAATGATACCAACCAATAGAAACAAAATGATCTCAGCCAGAAGGAAAATAATTTGAATCGGAGGCACAGACCTCCAAATAAGAACCCACAGCAGATTGCATTATCTTTCAAACGCTTCACCTCTTCTTTGTGGCGGCACCGGGGCACAGCGGTAGAGATGCTGCATCTAACTATGGGTGCTGTCTGTACGGAGTTTGTATGTTCACCCCGTGACGTGCGTGGGTTTTTTCCAGGATCTCCAGCTTCCCCCCACACTCTAAAAATGTGCAGGTTTGTCAGCTAATTGGCTAGATATAATTGTACATTGTCCCTAGTATGTGTAGGATAGTGTTAGTGTACATGGATCGCTAGTCGGCACGGACTGGGTGGGCCGAAGGGCCTGTTTCCGCACTGTATCTCTAAATACTAAATTGTTGAACTCCATGTAAATGTTTTGTTAAAATGTGAGCGCTGATAATGCCATCAGGGAAAGCATTTCACATTAAGTAATGAACCCAGGAGGGGGGCTGGGGAGTTGAACCACACAGCAGATGACACTGAGCTCTCCTACAGATGTTGTTACACTTCCCTAATTAACAACACAAGACGTGCTTACAGAGAGAGTTGTGTGTGACAGTGCACCCAGCTTACAAAACCTGGGGTCAATGGAACCAATACATGAGCCAAACCGACATTAATAATGGATCTCATTCTGAAGAAGGACCCCGACGAAACATGGTCTGAAGAACGGTCCCAACTCGAAACGTCACCTATCCATGCTCTCCAGGGTTGCCGCCTGACCAGCGGAGTTACTCCAGCATTTTGTGTCTGTTTGTTTTGTACACCACTATCTGCAGTTCCTTGTTTCTACTTAATGAAGGATTGATCAAGCCAGGCAGTGGGAAAGCCTTCCTTAAATATAAGGCTGGCAATGGTATCTCTGAGATAAACAGATCAACTAAGAACACAATTGTATTTCTTTCCGTTTTACTCTCATGCTTTAATTTCTGGTTCTTTATCGATTCTTTGCTCATCTTGTGCTGAATGCCAAAACATCCCTAATCCATAAAACGACTGTTTATTTAACAACAATATAAGCCTTTTCCTTTCATTTAATACTATCTTTAATTTTGCCTGCAATCTCTGGACATTTTTCCTGGTGTATCTTTGTCACTGACTGTCCACTGTCTAACCCTCTAAATTAGCTTCAAAACCAACCCGCCTCTTTATTCCCTTTGTTAAGACTGAAAGCCCTGGTGTCAGATTGAATGACATCACTTTCAGACTTAATGTAAATTATTGCCACTGTTTCCTGGGGGCCACTTTATAACAAGATCATTAATTAACCTTTTCTCATTGCATCATGTTAGATCTGAAGGAGTCTGGTCCCCAGTTACACTCTCGACATATTGGTCCGGAAATCTGTCTCGGGTACATTCCAGGAATAATTTTTCTAGGATGTTTGTACTGACTTGATTTACTCAGTCTATGATTATTGTCTTAAGATAGACACAAAGTGTTGGAATAACTCAGCGGGTCAGGCTGTATCTCTGGAGAAAAAGGTTAGGTGACGTTTTGGTTAAATGTTTCCCTGGACTGTACCTTACTTTATTCAACCACCTAGAAACAACTCATAACTTTACTTAAACTAATCCTACGAGGCGGCACAGTGGCACAGCTGGTAGAGCTGCTGCCTCTCAGACCTGGATCGATCCTGGCCTGGTTTACTGTCTGTATGGAGTTTGTATTTTCTCCCTGTGATCGCATAGGTTTTCTCCGGGTGCTCCAGTTTTGTAGGTTAAATGTCCTCTGTAAAATGAATGGTGAAATACCGGTGGTGTGGGGGGCTGGGGGGAGGGGGGAATAGATAGCATTATGGAGAGAATAAAGTTGTATTAAATTAGTATAAACCCACGCTGAATGTACAAACTCCATACAGACAGCACCCATAGTAAGGATCGAACCTGGGTCTCTGTAAGGCAGCAACTCTACTGCTGTGCCACTGCGCTGCACAAAACCAAAATGGTTGCATGGTTGAATCAAAATGGCTGCCAACCATCAAATGCTCAATACCCCTGTCTCCTTCCCCCCTATACCACTGCAAACATCCAGTTAATAATGCAGCTGAACCCAATTTTTGTACCCAATTTTGCTGTTTTTCACCAGCTTTTTCTCAGTTTCATACCCACAATATCCTTAACAATAGAACGATAAGAATATACATAAAATACTAAAACCTTCCAAAACTCACTAAAAAGGAGTGATGTTTTCCACATAAAACTCAAGATTTCTCAGACCAGGATGTTAATCCAGGGGTAACAGGATAGAAATGAGATCTATCCTTTTAATTACAACTTCTATTATCTCTCAACACTGTGATAAATTGGCATAAAGAGTAATAGTCCATTAGGGTGAGAAATTACTTTGTTCTGCTGGTAACCATGGCAAAAAGTGTGATGCCTCAACAAAAGGCAGGCTGGAGTCATAAAGCAAGAAAAATAAAATCCTTAATGGAGCAGATTTTCTCTCTGTGAGTGTCTTTGGGATACATACAAACAGCAACTTACAGTGAAAGGCTTTGGTGCAATGCTTTTTTGTACAATGTAGTTATAAACTTTACTTGTTACACCAAGAGACTATTTATTAGAGACAAAAGTGTAGTAGATAAGTTTAGCATGTCACCTTTAAGGTGCTTTTGCATTGGAAGAGACCTTTGTAAACATCTGAACTTCCTGTAGTTCTAATCTCATACACCCAAGTTGCAAGTCGAATCTAATCGAGCTGAGTCGAAAATGGCTGTTACTTACTGGATTAGATAAACCAAAAAAAGGTGCAAAGTGCCTGGAGCAACTCAGCAGGTCAGGCAGCATCGGTGGAGAACATGGATAGGTGATGTGTGGGAAAGGAAATGCAGATGCTGGTTTACGTCAAAGATGGACACAAATTGCTGGAGCACCTGCTGAGTTACTTCATCGTTTTGGGTCTATTTATGGATAGGTGATGTTTCAGGTGGGGAACCTTCTTCAGACTGATTAGGAGGGGGTGGGGGGAAACTAGGAGAGAGGAGGGGCAAATCAAAGCGTGGCAGGTAATAGATGGTAACAGGCATACTGAAATATAACTCACACACACAAATATATGTAACTATAGAACTAAAACTATACTAGACTAAGTGGGACCCGTTGGGTCCCAGCATCACATGGGAGGGCTGGTCCCCCAAAGCAATATTCCACCTCTCCACCAATTCCAATATTCAAGAGAGAAAATCTCATCATTTTTTAAACACTAATAACTCTTTTATTTTGCATCGATGGGAAAAATTCTCTTGGCCTGCACAGCGGAGGGGGGCTCTGAGGAGGGGGGAGAGAGAGGAGGGGGGGGGGAGAGGAGTGGGGGAGAGAGAGGAGGGGGGGGGAGAGAGAGGAGGGGGGAGAGAGTAGGAGGAGGGGGGAGAGAGAGGAGGGGGGGAGAGAGAGGAGGAGGAGGGGGGGAGGAGGAGGGGGGGGGGGGGAGAGAGGAGGAGGGGGGGAGAGGGGGAGGGAGGGAGAGGGGAGAGAGAGAAGAAGGGGGGATAGAGAAGAGGGGGGAGAGAGAAGAGAGAGAGGGGGGGAGAGAGGGGGAGGGGGGGGGGGAGAGAGACAGGAGGGAGAGAGACAGGGAGAGAGACAGGGGGGAGAGAGAGAGGGATAGGGAGAGAGAGGTGGTGGTGTGGGGGGGGGAAGAGAGAGAGAGTATATTAAATAATTTTATTGTTCTGTTCGGGACAATAAAACATTGTTAACTCGACTTGAATTTCACAGCTGAGCTATTCAGACGGAGCTATTCAGCTGAATAACCCAGCACTTTCAGTGAGTTTAACTAGCGTTATGAATCACTGTCCAGCCCCATACCCATTCCAAAGGGAAATCCACCTTGTATTGATAGCAAGCTGTCTGTCAGTCCAGGGATAAACCACAGTCACCTTATACAGCACAGACTGCAACCCTGTCCACCCCCTCCCACCCACGTCCCTGGTCCACTACTCTTTCGGGTCAATAACATCAACAGCCCTCCATTTATATGGACCCCTAGTGCAGCAGCAAGATTATACAGTCAGCAGGGCAAAGTGAGCAATAGGAAATGTGTTAACATGGATTAAATCAATTTACAAGGATTGTTTTCTAGTTCAGAGACCAGATCAATCCGTTTAGTAATTTTGTCAGTGACATTAATTCCATGGAAATGCAATGTTTATTACTTCACAGGGAAGGGGAGAAAGCTGAAACAGATCAGGAGGAGGAGGTGCTAGTGCAGCTTCCTGGACAGATGGCAGAGAGTTAGGATTGTGCTTCTGTCATTCCCTGCTCTGCCAGAGCTGCCATTCAGGTTTACAGTCTGGATCCCGAGCATTGCAGAGATCAGAGTTATACTCACAGAGGAGCTCCACCTCAGGAACACTCATACACCGGAGACCTCCACCAGAGGGAAACACAACACACCCACCATAGACACACACACACACACACACAGGAGCAAAGACCATAGAACTACCTGGATAGTTTATACCCCAGCGGTATGAACATTTACTTCTCCAATTTCAGGTAGTCCTTGCTTTCTCCTTCTTTCCCCTCCCCTTCCCAGCTCTCCCACAGCCCACAGTCTCTGCCTCTTCCTTTCTTCTTCCTGCCCCCACCACCCCCACATCAGTCTGAAGAAGGGTCTCGACCCAAACGTCACCTATTCCTTCGCTCCATAGATGCGGCCTCACCCGCTGAGTTTCTCCAGCATTTTTATCTACCTTACAGAATAAAAATGTAGTCGGAGACAGTAAGACTGGTCGGAGATCTGGAAAGAGGGAGGGGATGGAGAGAGAGGGAAAGCAAGAGTTACTTGAAATTAGAGAAGTCAATATTCATACTGTTGGGGTGTAAGCTGTCCAAGCAAAAAATGAGGTGCTGTTCCTCCAATTTGCGCTGGGCCTCTCTCTGACAATGGCGGAGGCCCAGGACAGAAAGATCAGTGTGGGAATGGGAGCGGGGGTTTAACTCCCCCAACAGCACCTCAAATTTTGCTTGGGCAGCCTACACCCCAGTGGTATGAACATTGGCTTCAAGTAACCCTTGCTTGCACGTTTTCCCTGAGACCTCTTGGGTTTCCTCTGGGCGCTCCCAGTTCCTCACAGGTCCCAAAGAAACATGGGTTAGCAGTTTAATTGCCCTGAGTGTGTAGATGTGTGACAGAATCCAGGGGAGAGTTGATGGAAGGTGAGGTGTGTATAAAATGGGTTAGCGCAGGGTTAGTATAAAAATGAGCGTTTGATTTTCCAGAGCTGCACTGAGGAAATATTGCACGACTGTAGAAGGTGTTAAGATATGCGATAGATAGATATGCCATTTATTGTCACTATACATGTACAGTGAAACTGAAAGCTGCTCGTACTCAGTGCATACATACAATTTTACACAAAAAACAAGAAACAGGAGAGCGTGAGGGGGTCTTCAGTTCAGCATCTTCTCCATACATATAGAGATGGAAGTCCCTCAGTGCTGCACTGTGGAACTGTGGTAGATACTGAGAGCTTTGAACCCCTTTCCTGGATTTGATGCACCTGACGCCTTCCAGAGGGAAGTAGGTCGCTCACTATCACGCAGGATTGCACCCACCACTACCCCACCCATGAGGGGGTCTTTCTCTTCTCCAGTAGAGCTGTGGTCCCTCATGCGCACTGGACACTGTGCTGGACTGAGAAGAAATCTGACTCTGAAGTGAGTATGCTCACTATCACCCTGGACCCGGCAAGCAGGCCTGTTCTCTCTGCAGTTCTGGCATCGGGACAGCGCAGTACTGATTTGTCGATGGACCGGCAAGGGACCCGCTGTAGGTAGGCAGTACCTGGAGGCCCGCTGCAGCAGCCTAAGGTTCAGCTGGACCCGTCGCCGCTCCAAGAGGCCAAGCACGTGGGCCGGACACGACTTGCAGCGGCACAGAGCGATGGAGGATACCAACCGCCACGCTTGGCCAGGACGACCCTGGAACACTGCCAGGACAACGGGCCTTCATGGCCAGGTTAAGAACTCTGCACCTATAACAACTGGGACTTGAAAATGGCAACTCCATCTACTGTCTCAGTGATATATAACTGTGTTGTATCTGAGATGCTGATCAAAGATGTATCTAAGTGCTTATGTACTGTGATACTTGTACTGAACTCAGTAAATAATTCCACTGTACCCCGGTATGTGTGACAAATGAAGTACCATTGGACCATTGGAGCTTCAAGAAGTCAGACTCAAAAAACTGGGCAGGCTGCGGATATTCTTAATTGAGCTCGGCTGAGAGGATTTAGTCATTAGTTGGGTAAGCAGGTCCACGGGGGAGAGAACCAGAGAGACTAGGAATCCTCCACATGGGCTGTGCGCACTTCCAGGTGCTTTGAAGTGACAAGGAAACAGCTTCCCTCTGCGGCAGACCTGCCCCATCCCTGCCTGGACCTGTTCACAGACCAGAGGCTCAGCACACTGCTACTCCCTAGAGGAAGAAATCTGGTGTATGCCTTAGGTGTCGGCTAACAACCCACAGCAGCAGGGAAACATCAGTATATATTAAATTATGAAAGACTTCACATCGCGCTCCAGGGCTGGATTAATCTCTCCCCTGCATTATGCATCAGCTTTTAACTAATTTGAGGAAACTGCAATTGGGGAGGGATTAGCGGATGATTTAAGTACTTCTGTCATGTATTTCTTACGATATTGCCTATGAGCGGCTTAAGATGGGAAGCTGCAGGTTACTCACTTACGCAAGAGGCACCCAGTGACGCCCTAAATGCCATGTCCTCCATTCTGGCTGCAAGGTTAAATCACAATTATAAATTGAGACATCAGGGCCATAATTAACATAGTTCGGTCATTTTTTTCTCCAAGCCATTGCAAGTTCCAGCCTCAATCTAATGGTATTTCATTTAAATTTATTTAATTTTATTTTATTTATTTACATATTTTCGGGGGTGGCACAATGGCGCAGTGGTAGAGTTGCTGCTTTAGATTCTTGATTTAGTAATGGTGTCAGGGGTTATGGAGCGGAGGCAGGAGAATGGGGTTGAGAGAGAAAGATAGATCAGCCATAATTGAATGGAGGAGTAGACTTGATGGGCCGATAGGCGTTATTCTGCTCCTAGAACGTATGAACTCGCCACGCCAGAGACCAGGGTTCCATCCTGACCTCAGGTGCTGCCTGTTAGGAGTTTGTACTTTCTCCCTGTGACCGCATGGGTTTTCTCCAGGTGCTCTGGTTTCCTCCCACATCCCAAAGACATGCAGGTTTGTACGTCAATTGGCTTCTGTAAATTGTCCCTGGCATGTAGGATAGTGCCAGTGCACTGGGATAGTGCTAGTGTACAGAGTGATCGCTGTTCGACCCTGTTTCCGCGCTGTACCTCTAGAGTCTAAAAGTCTAAAGTGATGAATGTGAGTTTCGAGGCAAGACCAGCAGTTATTGGCCAGTCCCCTGCAGCGATAGAGAAGATGACTGTGAACTGACGGTGAAAGTATTTCCATGACGTGGTTTTGGGAGATTTTGATCTGATGGAGACGAGGATCAGCACATACCCGTCTAAATGGAGGGATGGTTCTGTGAGAGCCGGATGCTGTACTGTCCAGATTCCCGTACAATCCCATGCTGGATTGTCACAGAGTTTTGCTGGAGTTACTCGAGCTAGTGGTACAGACAGAGTGAAGTGGCAGGAATGCGATGCATTTACATCATTCCTATAACATCGTGACCCTGACAGTTGTTGGTGCCACATGCATGCAATGTGTGGTTCGTGCTTAATGTAATCTCAGCACATCATTGCCAAGACTAACAGGCCATTAGGTGCTGACCTACAAATAAAGGGAGCCCTTCCACTTATGAACAGGTGGTGCCTTGACTGCAGAGTGCATCTCCGCTGATCTGACCTTGTCTGCTTTGTCCCACAAACCTGCTCATCAATCACACCGTAACAACCCAGTTGGCTCACAACAGCCTTACAATGCACTTAGAGACCGTCCATAAAAGGCAAAGCTTAAAACCTCAAGCATCACGCCTGTAGTTAGGGTCACAGTTTTTTTCATGTTCTGTCAGAAGCAGTTGGGTACTGCCTCAGCGATCTGTGCCAGTCACAAGGTGCTATGAGTGAGGGAGGCCATTCGCTCCATCATTACAGTTGCTAGTACATGAAAGTAAAGGTACTCAGTGGGTTCAAGTCATGCCCTCAAGAATTAAAAGAGAATATGGAAAGGTACAGTACAGGAACAGGCCCTTCAGCCCATAATATCTGTGCCCAATAGGATGTCAAGATCCTACACTAATCTCATCTGCTCGTACATGTTCCATATCCCTCCATATCCATTGCCGATCTATAAGCCTCTTAAACACTACTATTGTATCTGCCTCCACCTCAACCCTCGTTCAGCTCGTTCGAGGCACTTGCCACCATCTGTGTAAAAATCATTCCCTGCATATCCATAATGCTGCCTCTCTCACCTTAAAGCTATACCATTTAGTCTTTGTGTAGGAAGGAACTGCAGTTGCCGGTTTACACCAAAGATAGACACAAAATGCTGTAGTAACTCAGCGGGACAGGCAGCATCTCTGGAGAGAGGGAATGGGTGATGTTTCGGGTCATTTCATCCATTCCTTCTCCCCAGAGATGCTGCCTGTCCCGCTGAATTACTCCAGCATTTTGTGTTTACCATTTACACTTTGACATTTAAACATTGGGAAAAACGCTGGTCTCCATCTGACTTCTCAGGTCGATGAGAAGGATTCTAAGGCAATAATCATACATGTCTCAGTCAGCTCTCCAACCAATGTTCATCTCTTAATCAACATTACAAACAGATTACATGTGGGAGCTTGCTATGCATAAATTTACCGTTACATCTCTGACATTACCATAGCAACCACAGGTCAGACGTAGTCATTGGCTATAAAGAGCCATTGAACTTCCAAAGATTAAGAAAGTATTTCTTTTAAATTAGCCTGGAGTTTACTAATTCAGAATCCAAGTTGTTCTGATCGCTGGTCGGGGATCGCTGGTCAGCACGGTCTCGGTGGGCTGAAGGGCCAGTTTCCGTGCTGTATCTTTAAACTAAACTAAACAAAACTTCTGAAATATCTCCCAGGTCGATGTCTTCACTTATCAGTTCCAAAGGTTTAGTTTTCAGATAGATCAGGGAAACAGGCCCTTCAGCCCATCAAGTCCATGCTGACCATCGATCCCCTGTTCACACTAGCTCTACGTTAAACCACTTTTGCAACCACTCCCGACACAATAGGGGCAATTTACAGAGGCCAGTTAACCTACAAACCCGCACGTCTTTGGATGTCGGAGGAAACCTAGAGTACCAGCAGGAACCCCACGTGGTCACAGTTAGAGCGTGCAAACTCCAAACAGACAGCAGCCGAGATCATGATCAAACCCACGACACTGGCGCTGTGAGGCATAAAGTTTGATTACATTCTGTCTTCAAACATTGTCTAGTTATCAACTTAAGTTGTAGCATGGTTATTTGTTTTCAAAAGTAGTTGATGGAACGGTGAAGTTGATTGGGCGACTAAAAGGAGATCACCTTTGAGAGGTGTATTCTTGAATAACTCTCATGTATTTGATGTAGTTTGGTCGCAGTCTGACCAGAGCACATGGAGCAACTAATTCAATCTGTTGGTCTGGAGATTAGTAGTTTCTCATTGTATTGAGGGAAGATTATCACCTCTCTTCGAAGTCGGACTCACGGGCAGCTCCCAAAGAGACAGGTATACAGGTGCACTGAGTCTGCACATGCTCACGCACTCTCCAGTACAGAGGACATGCATAGCACATACAAAGCAGTGCGCACACACACACACACTCATATGGAGCAATGAAGATAGACACAAACTGCTGGAGTGACTTAGTGGGACAGGCAGCAGAGAAGGAATGGGTGATGTTTCGTGGCCAGACCCTTCTTCACGTTCACACATACTGTGTAAATAAAGTACTTAGTTCACACGCACACATACAGTATACATCCACACAGGTTTTTATACACATACACACAGTCCAATGCACAAGCACACGCTACATGTACACAGATTTCAACACACATCACAATGTACATACACACATGCTATGTGTATACAGATGTTTGACACACACACACACACATAAGCCCAATGCACATACAAACATGCTATGTGCACACAGATGTTTATCATGTAACACACAGCAAAATGCATGTGCTACATGTACACAGATGTTTTTACACACATACACAGCACAACACACATGCGACATGCACATGTGCACAGTATTTTACACAAACACGCACACGCAGCCAGACCACCAGACACCGCCACAGAAAAACAGAATTTTGCAAAGGGCGTTAATAATTAATGGATTGTTCAAAACTGGCAGCTGGGAGATGCGGGAGAACAGGTGGAGGAGCTGAGCAGTCTGCGGCTCCCCTCACCCTCCCTCGTCATAGGCGATGGCCTGGCCCCCTGCTCAGCTTCTCCCCAGGGTGCAGAGAGAGAGAGAGAGAGAGAGAGCGAGAGATGCCTCGACACCAGGCTTGGCCACAGCAGCCATGTGAGAGTGTGTGCACTCGCCTTTCACTGGCATGAGACGACTCCAATAAAGCAATCCATCCCAGATGCAGGCCGATAGACACACAATACTGCAGTAACTCAGCGGGTCAGACAGCATCTCTGGAGGAAAGGAATAGGCGACATTTCGGGTCAAAACCTTTCCTCACACTGAGAGTCAGAGGAGAGAGAAACTAGTAATACGAGAAGGTACAAAGAACAAACAAATGAAAGGTATGCAAAAGGATAAATCAGTCAGCAACGATGATCGAGGAAAAGTGGAGCCCACAATGGTCCATTGTTTGGCTGTAGGACGACAAGGGTGGAGGAGGGGCAGACTTGAAATTGGAGACATCAATAATCACACCGCTGGGCAGTAAACTGCCCAATCGAAATATGAGGAGCTGTCCCTCCAACTTCTGTGTGGCCTCAACTCACACGGACAGTGGAGGAGGCCCAGGATAGAAAGGTCAGCATGGAAATGGCAAGGGCAGTTAAAGTGTTTTTGGCAACCTCTATAGATACAACCAAAGATACGGACCGCCACGGCCCTGAACATCTTTAACCCTGACCCAATCAGCGTGCAGTGGCATGCATTAAACACTGCGGAGCCCACATTCAATCAGAGACTGCTACAGTATCTCACTCTCACATATCCAAACTCCCCACAACCACTACCACCGACCCCATTGCCCTCCACAAATACTCCCCATGGTTTCCACTATGACTATATAATAACAAAACTGATTGCAAATCATTGTTTAGCTTCTTCTGTTTTAATCTTTGGATAACAGCCAGAACTAGACTGCACATTTGCCTCCCACACCGCTGTACAAAGCTGCAGGTCATTAGCTACCAGGGGAGATTGGACACATTTTTGACTGTTTTCTGCAGAACGCCGAGGGTGAGGGAAGATCTGATAGAACTAGATGAAGTTATGAGAGGCATAAATAGCATAGACAGTCAAAACGTTTTTCCCCAGGGTGGAAATGTCATGGCTTTAAGGTGAAAGGGCCACAGCCATCAGGCTATTAAACTTGGCTCGGACAAAACTCTGAACATTAATAGCCCATTATCTGTTATTTGCACTTTATCAGTTTATTTACTCATGTGTGTATATATTTATATAATGGTATGTGGACACACGGATCTGTTTTGTAGTCAATGCGTACTATGTTCTGTTGGGCTGAAGCAAAGCAAGAATGTCATTGTCCTATCTGGAACACATGACAATAAACTCTCTTGAATCTTGAATCTTGAAGTTAGTAGGAGATGTGCGAGACAAGTTTTTTTTTACACAGAGGGTGGTGGGTGCCTGGAACATGCCGCCATGTTGGTATGGAAGCAGGTATGATTGGTGGCGTTTAAGGGGATTTTGGATGAGCACATGGATTTGCAGGGAATTGAGGGATATGGATCATGTGCAAACAGACGAGATTCTTGACATCATGTTTGGCGTAGACATTGTGCCTGTTCCCGTGCTTCACTTTTCAATGTTCTATGTTCTAACGACCAAATGAAACATCTCATGAGATTGTGATTGTGATTTCATCAAGAATCAGCCACACAACCTCTGACAATCTGTTCACTGCTCAGCTTGAGGAGGCTGATGGAAGACCTCAACTGCATTGAGTCCAAAAACTCAAAAAGAAGGCCATTCAGCCCCTACACTTCAGTCCCTAATTCTCAAGCTGTCCCCTGTTTGAATCTAGAACTACTCTCAAAAGAGCTCAGATCAAGTCTAACATTTTCTCTCTATCGAGTCCCCCCTTAACCTTCTGTGTCCAAAAATGCCCTAACTTGTTTAATTTTCAAGCAGTTGCTGAAACCCAGGCAACATTTGCCTCTTGAACATTTTTATGATGATTAAGCATCAAGAATCAGTCACACAACTCTGACAATCTGTTCACTTGAGGAGGCTGATTCAGGCCTCAACTGCATTGTCAAAAAACACAAGGCCATTCAGCCCAACATTCCTGTGTTGATCTAAATAGGCCGACAGAGCTCGAGGCAACAAACCATGATGAGTTTAATTTTCACCTGGAATTGCCTCTTGAACAATTAGGAATTGCATTGAACAGAAGGTGCTGTAGGATGCAATCCAGTTGATCAGGCCACACAAATAGACAACAAAACGCTGGAAATTTGAAAATGAAAAATAAGAAATGTCATAGAGTCCTACAGCATCCAAAAACATGCCCTTCGACGCCCAATTTGCCCTTCGGCCCAACTTGCCCATGCCGACCAAGATGCCCCATCTACACTAGTCCCACCTGCCCACATTTGACCCATATCCCTTCAAACCTTTGCTAACCATTTGAAAGTGTCGAAGATACAGAAGCCACAGACAAGCTGGGTAAATGGTTCAGGTTGACGAGGAAGAATCAATGATTTGAAACATCAATTCTTTGTTTCTCTCTCCACAGAAGCCACCTGACTTCTTCAGTATCAACTGTGTTTTATGTTTTTATTGCAAGAGCAATTGGCCCAACTGTTTGTTGCTGATTTGATGATGAACAACTTCAGTGATCAGGAAGCAAACAGCTTCTCTGTCTATTTCTACTATTTGTGGACAGTCAGAACCCTTTTCCCAGGGTGGAAATGTCAAAGACTAGAGCGCATAGCTTTACGGTGAGAGGGGCAAAGGGTTGTAAAGGAGATGTGTGGGGCAAATTTTTTTAAAAACAGAGACCTGATGCCTTCCAGTGACAGGGACCCGGGTTCAATCCTGAGTATGGATAGGAAATATTTTTTTACTGGTGGGAGAACTGGGAAGGGGGAGGGGATAGAGAGGGAAAGCAAGGGCTATTTGAAGTTATAGGTCAATGTTCATACCGCTGTAAACTACCCAAGACTATGGGTGCTGTCTGTACGGAGTTTTACGTTCTCCCTGTGCTAGGTCGGTTTTCTCCGGAGAGCTCCGGTTTCCTCCCACATTTCAAAAATGTTCAGGTTTGTAGGTTAATTGGCTTCTGTAAATTGTCATTACCGTGTAGGATAGAACTAGTGTGTGGGTGATCGCTGGTTGACATGGACTTGGTGGGTCAAAGGCTCTGTTCCCATGCTGTATCTCCAAACTAAAGGTGGTGGTGGGTGCAGGTACAACAGTGGTCTTTAAGAGGCTTTTAGACAGGCACGTGGATATGCATGGAATGAAACGCTATGGATAATTTGCAGGCAGATGAGATTATTTTATCCTGGCATCATGGTCAACACAGACACTGTGGGCCGAAGTCCTGTTGCCCTGTTCTATAGTTTACGTATGTAACAGTTACTGCCACATATCCCTCTGGTTCAACTGATGAAGTCATTTGCACCTTGAAAAGTTTGTGGTTTAGGATTGATCCCAACAACGAGTGATAGTTTTAACCGATATGTTTACTTCAATACACACTGCCACACAAGCACCGTGCGTTTTTTTACACAGAATCGCCTGTAATTACCAGCACGGAAACCATAAGCTTTATTAAAACTGGTCGATCTGGAGGAATTATGTGGAGGGATCTGGAGGGGGGGGGGGGGGGGGGGGGGTCTTGAGGGGAAAGGCCATGGACTCAGAGTAAAAATATATTTCTTTAGAAAGGAGATGAGGAACTCTCTGCCACAGAGAGTAGTTGAGGCCAGTTCATTGGCTATATTTAAGAGGGAGTTAGATGTGGCCCTCCTGGCTAAGGGGATTAGGGGGTATGGAGAGAAGGCGGGATACTGAGTTGGATGATCAGCCATGATCATATTGAATGGCGGTGCAGGCTCAAAGGGCCGAATGGCCTACTCCTGCACCTAATTTCTATGTTTCTATGTTTTAGGAGGAATTCCTTTAGTCAGAGGGTGGTGAATCTGTGGAATTCATTGCCACAGACGGCTGTGGAGACCAAGTCAATGGATATATTTAAGGCAGTGTGACAAAATGGTGATTAGTTCGGGTGTCAGGGGTTATGGGGAGAATGAGGTTGAGAGGGAATGATACATCAACTGTGATTGAATGGCAGAATAGCATTGATGGGCCAAATGGCCTAATTCTTCTCCTAGTACTTATGAGCTATGAAATTGGCTCTTCACTGAACTGTAGTTGCAAAAGTGCTCCGAGCTGTTTTTTTATAATTCATTGTCATTCATGCAAGAAAGGTCAAGGAATTGAGTATAAGAATCAGGAAGTCATGTTGCAGCTTTAGTAAACTTTGACTAGGCCGCATATTTTGAATGACCTAATTCTGCTCCTATAACTTATGAACTTATGACAAACAACACACAGGATTAACGTCAGTGGAAATAACAGGACAGATTTGACGGGCCGAATGGCCAGTTTCTGCGCTGCTTTTCGCCACCAGTACTTTTAGTGCCAATTCACCTCAAACATTCACTAGGTATCAGTCAGTCACGCTTAATATGTAACTCTTCATTCCCCTCTGATCTCTGACCTCTAACACAGGCAGACGGTTCCAGTGAAGGCATTAAAGGCTGTACCGCGATATCTTTGTTCCAGAAACCATCCCCCTGCCCCACGTACCAGACCCCATCCTTCTCCCCAAAAAAGACTCCACACCCATTTCTCGCACAGCCAGCCACAATGGGGTCTGGCAAGGGGGCAGATGCTGTGACACAGAAGAATTGAAGCAGGCTCCCCGGATAATGCATGCAAATGTATTTTATTCTCAGAGTGTCAGGGCCGCATGTTAGGTCGCGGGGAAGGTTGTGTTTACTGAGCGGGGAGCTGTTTGAGCAGCTGCCTGTTCCACGTTTCAGGTGGAGCCTGGCAGCCAGGGAGCCTGGTGTTATCAGAACACGCATGCAGGAGACAGAGAGGGTTGCCACGGCAACAGCCGGCGCCGAGGGGCAGCTGGCAGGAACTTAATCAGGGTAAACAAGACGTGGCCTGCGCGGGTCGTCCGTCGGGGGGGGGGGGGGGGGGGGGGGCTGGGCTGGGGGGAGGGCAGGGGTCAGACCTACGGACACGACACCCGACCTGTCAATGGAAAGCTAAGATCTTAACACAAATGTAATGGAGCTCGATGCGGCTTGTTGGTGTGAGAGAGCTAGATAAACATCAGTGGGGATGTTAGTGACACAGAGCGCTGGGGGGAGAGCGGTCACTGAGGGAGAATGTGAGGGAACTGGATTCATGTCGGTGGGGATAGAGTTAGTGAGATTACTGAGGGACAGTGTGAGGAAGCTCGATTATCATCAGTGGGGGTACAGTACAGGGCAGTGGGGGAGAGCGGTCACAGACGGATGGTGTGTGGAAACTGCATTAACATCAGTGGGTCACAGGGGGATGGGAGAGAGGGTTTCACTGGGAGACAGGGTGAGGGAGCCGGATTAACATCAGTGGGGGGACAATTAGTGACATGGAACACTGAGGGAGAGGGGTCACATAGGGACGGAGTGATGGAGATGGATGTACTGAGTTGTGGGGATACAGTCAGTGACACGGGGGGGAGCGGTGCTCACTGAGGGACTATGTGAGAGATCTGGACCAGCATCAGTGGAGAATCAGTTGGCCACACAGAGAATGGAGCTCAAGGGGTGTGCAGGTCAGAGATTCAGCAATGAGCTATGGTGGGTGAGGAGGACCTCACTACCTGGACATTTGGTGAAGGACACTGGATGACAATGGCAGCCACATCCCTTGAACGTGTTAAAGGAGGAGTCAAAGGTGGCACGGTGGCACAGCGGTAGAGTTGCTGCTTTACAGCACTTGCAGCGCCAGAGAGTCAGGTTCGAGCCCGACTAAGGGGGCTGCCTGTCGGAAGATTTGTACATCTCCCTGTGACTGCGTGGGTTTTCTCCAAGATCTTCGGTTTCATCCCACTCCAAAGACTCGCAGGTTTGTAGGTTAATTGGCTTGGTATAAATGTACATTGTTCCTGGTGTGTGTAGGTAAGATAGTGTTAATGTGTGCGGATGGCTGGTCGGTGGTGTCTCGGTGGGCAGAAGGGCCTGTTTCCGTGCTGTATCTCTAAACTAAACTAAACTCAAGCCAGAGTTTCATTACCGATCGGGAGATTCTAACAGGCAATGGAGATAAAATCACGACGCACAAGAGACTGCAGGTGCTGGAGTCTTTGAGCAAATGAAAACGTGCTGGAGGTACTCAGCGGGTCAGGAGCTAAAGCTGAGCCACACGACTGTCGACGCCAGCAGTTAATGGTTTATTTGCTGGCTGCACCTGCGGTCTCCAGTAAATTACTGCGTGCCTGCACGTCGCTTTGCTATTTAATTCCGTTTTACGCTCCTTTCCACGGCCTCTCGATGTCGCCGGGTCGTTTGTGCATTGCTCCACTCGGAGATGTGAACAGGCCCTTCGGCCCACAGTGTCTGTGCCGTACACAGTGCCACGTAAACTAATCTCCTCCGCCTGCACTTAATCCATATCCCTCCATTCCCTGCATATCCCTGTGCCTATCCATAAACCTCTTAAATGCCACTATCATGTCTGCCTCCACCACCACCCCTGATTGAAGCCATGTTGGGGGTGGAAAGGTAGAAGGTGCCTGCTTCTGAAGCAGGAACACGATTGTGAAGACAATCTTTATTAAGTAATGATGTGGAAAGATGGCTGAAACAACTTTCCACACGATCCTGTGAATGTGTCCATTCCGTGGAGGTTCGCAGTACGAGAGGATAGAAACATAGAAACATAGAAATTAGGTGCAGGAGTAGGCCATTCGGCCCTTCGAGCCTGCACCGCCATACAATATGATCATGGCTGATCATCCAACTCAGTATCCCGTACCTGCCTTCTCTCCATACCCCCTAATCCCCTTAGCCACAACGGCCACATCTAACTCCCTCTTAAATATAGCCAATGAACTGGCCTCAACTACCCTCTGTGGCAGAGAGTTCCAGAGATTCACCACTCTCTGTGTGAAAAAAGTTCTTCTCATCTCGGTTTTAAAGGATTTCCCCTTATCCTTAAGCTGTGACCCCTTGTCCTGGACTTTCCTAACATCGGGAACAATCTTCCTGCATCTAGCCTGTCCAACCCCTTAAGAATTTTGTAAGTTTCTATAAGATCCCCTCTCAATCTCATAAATTCTAGAGAGTATAAACCAATACTATCCAGTCTTTCTTCATAAGACTGTCCTGACATCCCAGGAATCAGTCTGGTGAACCGTCTCTGCACTCCCTCTATGGCAATAATGTCCTTCCTCAGATTTGGAGACCAAAACTGTACGCAATACTCCAGGTGTGGTCTCACCAAGACCCTGTACAACTGCAGTAGAACCTCCCTGCTCCTATAGTCAAATCCTTTTGCAATGAAAAGCTAACATACCATTCGCTTTCTTTACTGCCTGCTGCACCTGCATGCCTACCTTCAATGACTCGTGTACCATGACACCCAGGTCTCGCTGCATCTCCCCCTTTCCCAATCGGCCACCATTTAGATAATAGTCTGCTTTCCTGTTTTTGCCACCAAAATGGATAACCTCACATTTATCCACATTATACTGTATCTGCCAAACATTTGCCCACTCACCCAGCCTATCCAAGTCACCTTGCAGTCTCCTAGCATCCTCCTCACAGCTAACACTGCCCCCCAGCTTAGTGTCATCCGCAAACTTGGAGATATTGCCTTCAATTCCCTCATCCAGATCATTAATATATATTGTAAATAGCTGGGGTCCCAGCACTGAGCCTTGCGGTACCCCACTAGTCACTGCCTGCCATTGTGAAAAGGACCCGTTTACTCCTACTCTTTGCTTCCTGTTTGCCAGCCAGTTCTCTATCCACATCAATACTGAACCCCCAATGCCGTGTGCTTTAAGTTTGTATACTAATCTCTTACTAATCTCAAGAGGATGATATTTTATTACCTCCAGCAAATTTAAAGACCAGCGATTGCAAAATGTGAAGATGGTAAATGACACAACAGAAGCCTTTTCCCATACATGTGACAATAAACTAGAATGTAATGAATAATAACAGATCAATATCGGGGACCAGCATGCAAAGAGTAATGTGTTGAAAGGAACTGCAGATGCTAGTTTAAACCGAAGATAGACACAAAATGCTGGAGCATTTTCTCAGTGGGTCAGACAGCATCTCTGGTGACATTTTAGATTGGAACCTTCCTTCAGAACTATCAGCTTTTCACCGAAGATAGACTCAAAATGCTGGAGTAACTCAGCGGGACAAGCAACATCTCTGGAGAGAAGGAATAGCTGATGCTTCGGATTGAGACCCTTCTACAGCCAATAACCAGGCTTTGGTGCCATCTTGGATCAAGAATGAGGTTGTGAGTGAAAAATAGATCAGCCATGATTGAATGGCAGAGTAGACTTGAGGGGCTGAATGGCATAATTCAGTTTGTGTCTTTAGTTTAGTTTTAGTTTGGAGATACAGCGCGGAAACAGGCCCTTTGGCCCACAGAGTCCGCACCGACCAGCGATCCCCACAGACAAACACTATCTTACACACACTAGGGACAATTTTACAATTTTACCCAGCATATTAACTTACAAACCTGTACGTCTTTAGATTGTGGGAAGAACCTGGAGCACTCTCACAGGTCATGGGGAGAACGTGCAAATTCCATAATGACAGCACCCATAGTCAGGATCGAACCCATGTCTCTGGCACTGTAAGGCAGTAATTCTACCCGCTGCTCCACCATGGCGCCCTATGTCTTATGATCGTAAGGGTTCTGGGGCATGGAACGTGGTGGAATGCAGCAATCTCCGGAGAGGACTAGAGAGCCGGGGAAAGGGTGTGGACGCAGTGTGTGGGGGTGGGAGAGGGGAATGCAGTCACAAGAATGTGAGTAGGCTACATTCTCGGTGGTGCTGGAATTGGGAGCTGGTGCAAGACCTAACCACACTCGGTAACCCAGGCAAGATGCACAGGCCACAGCCACCCACAGAGGGCTACAGGAAGATAACTTCCTAACGCTTTCACGAATGAGTTGCTGATCAGAAGATGAGGCGCCTGCTCTTTCCAGCTGACAGCCTCACCACACGGAAGGTGTTAATGAGATCAGACAAGCCAACCTCCCCAGAGAGAGACTCCTGCCTCGATCAGAGCCACACTCAAGTTGTGTCGAAACGCACACTATCCCCGCTCCTCTCGTTCCATTCACAAAGCAGGTGGGACAAATGAATCAGACAATGAGAGCTGGGAAAGGAGAGTGGATCCCACTTCTGTTCTTTTTCTGGTCGGATGAAACCCAGTGTCAGTGGGGAGAAGGGAAAGGAACAGTGTTGGGAGTCACAAAGAGGAAACCTAATTATCACAGGCAAGACTCTGAGAGATTGCTTCACGGGAACACAGTGGGGAGGGAAGCAAAATGATCCACTCGTTCTTCAAACCAGCTAATTAACCAGCCCTTGTTTGTTTGAACAATTGCTGGGTTTGCTTGGCTAGCCCGCTGTAGCACAGTGAAGCAAGCTCCTGCGTTAATGAGGCTGACTACGAAACGGCAAGGCAGCGGTGGGAGGTTAATGGTGATTACCACCAACATGTAGACCGGGCAGAGCAGCTGCCTCAGATGCCTTTTGTGCCTGGGGGGCAGGGAGCAAACACGAAGGAGGTTGCTAACCCTGGGCAGAGAGCCTCGGAGGGAGGGAAGCCAAAGGAGAGCGCATTGCTGGCTCTTGTAGGCAACGATCTCTCGCACAGGATCCCGAATGAGCCAACTAATAGTGAAGGTCAGGTACCATAGACACCGAGTGCTGGAGCAACTCAGCAGGTCAGGCAGCATCTCTGGAGAAAAAGGACGGGTGGCATTTCAGGTCGGGACCCTTCTTCAGACTGAAAGTATGGTGTAGAGGGGGGTGGGGGGTGAAGAGCTGGAGGCAAAAAGACCAGGACCATTCAGGGCCAGCCATAAATGACCTCAGGCAATGACCTCATCGGAGACCCTCGAACTATCTTTTATTGGACGTTACTGGACTTTATCTCGCATTAAACGTTACTCACATTATTCCCTTATGTATCTGTACACTTATGTATCTGTACACTGTGGATGGTTTTAGTTCTAGTCCTTTTTTTAACGTTTAAAGATGAAGCGTGGAAACAGGCCCGTCGGCCCATTAAATTCACGTTGACCAGCGATCCCTGCACACTATCACTAACCTACACACCCTAGGGACAATTTACAATTTTACCAAGCCAATTAGCCTATAAACCTGCACGTCTTTGGAGTGTGAGAGGGAACCAGGGAACCCGGAGAAAACCCATGCAGGTCACGGGGAGAACAGGCATATATATATATACATATATACAGGCAACACCTGTAATCAGGATTGAACCCGGGTCTCTGGCGCTGTAAGGCGACAACTCTATCGCTGCGCTACCATGCCGCGTGGCTCAATTGTAATCATGTAATGTCTTTCTGCCAACTTGTTAACACGCAACAAAAGCTTTTTATTGTATTCGATACTCGTGACAATAAACTAAACTAAGATGGGACCCTCAGCAATCAGGATGCACCCGTACGCTCAAAATGATGCGCTCGGAGAGCATCGATGGATTCCTGTGCAACCCTGGTGGCTTCTCGTCACAGATCTCTTGCCTGCCTGTTATCAGCGCTGGCCTGCTACTGCAATCTGATTCACTGGGAAGTGCGATGTGGGCTGCAAGACAGGGATACCACATGGCAGCTACAATGGAGGAGCTTTGCAATCTGCATAACATCACAATAGCGTGCTGGGCCCTGGTGTTGCCAATGCTCTCTCAGGCATTTATTGAGCTGATTCAGTCTACTCTAAATACTCAAAGAAGGCAGCACAGCTAAAGGAGCTATGACAGATACACATACACTGGCTAATTTATATGAGTATCTTTCCCTCTGGGCTTGAGGCACCACAGCACACATGCACAGATGCCCTTGAATGCCGACTGGTTGCATAATGGCCTGGAATGGCAATTCCAGCACACAGGAATGTAAGAGGTTGTAGAGAGTGGTGGACTCAGCCCGGTCCATCACATACACAGCCCTCCTCACCAACAAAAGCATATGCATGAGGCATTACCTCAGGAAGGCAGCATCTATCATCAAGGATCTCCACTATGCCCTCATCTCAGTGCTGCCATCAGCCAGGAGGTACAGAAGTCTGAAGTCCCACAAGCAGGTTCAGAAACAGCTCTATTCCTACACCACCAGCTTCTTGAAAGGGTGCACAGTGTGCAGCGGTAGAGTCACTGTTCTACAGTGCCAGAGCAGCAGGTCTGTAAATGCCTCAAACATCATCATCAAGGATCAAGCAAAGCTCCTCAATCGAAATAAACCACCTCTGGAATTCTCTGCCACAGAAGGTAGTTGAGGCCAGTTCATTGGCTATATTTAAGAGGGAGTTAGATGTGGCCCTTGTGGCTAAAGGGATCAGGGGGTATGGAGACAAGGCAGGTACAGGATACTGAGTTGGATGATCAGCCATGATCATATTGAATGGCGGTGCAGGCTCGAAGGGCCGAATGGCCTACTCCTGCACCTATTTTCTATGTTTCTATGTTTCCAGTGACCTCTGCTTTGATGAATTTACATTCAATGTAGAATTAGGACAAACAATACTCTGTTGAACTCATGGAATTGTCTTTTTAAATGATGGGGCAATCGCTTTGATAACCAAGACCCGTGTTGATGGAGCCTTCCTTTGCAATGTAATAAACAGCACGGTGGAGTTGCTGCCTTACAGCGCCAGAAACCAAGGTTCGTTCCTGACTCTAGGTGCTTATCTGTATGGAATTTGTACATTCTCCCCGTGGCCCGCGTGGGTTTCTCCAGGTGCTCCAGTTTCCTCCCACACTTCAAAGACTTACAGGTTTGTAGGTTAATTGGTTTGGTATCATTGGAAAATGTCCCAAATGCGTGTAGGATAGAGTTAATGTGTGTTGATCGTTGGTCGGTGTGGACTCGGTGAGCCAAAGGGCCTGTTTCCACGGTTTATTTAAACTAAGCTAAACTAAACAACAAGGGAAGTTTTTTAGGATCAAGCCATTCAATTTGTGACAGATTTCCCCCAAAACCCTAAAA
Source organism: Leucoraja erinaceus (assembly GCF_028641065.1). Lineage (NCBI taxonomy): Eukaryota > Metazoa > Chordata > Chondrichthyes > Rajiformes > Rajidae > Leucoraja > Leucoraja erinaceus. Next base: position 28,100,521 of record NC_073393.1, on the reverse strand, counting down.
GGGACAGAGTTCCCACCAAGACAATAGAAAGGACCATGATAAGTGATAGTTCAGTTGCCGGGTTACCGAATGGGGAATTCTGCCAGGAATCTACAAGATTAAACCAGCAGATTGTTTTCGAATTGTTGGTCTACAATTACAGGGGATTTCTTCAGCTCAGTACAAATTATGCATTACTCATTTGTAAAGTACAAAATACTTTATATCGATAAAGCTGAGAAAGTTCCCCTCAATGTCCAGGCCAATATTTATTGATGAAAGATTGAAAGAAGTGGCAATGGAAGCAGGCCCACCATCGCTCACCCGCTCACACCAGTTCCATGTTATTCCACTTTCTCATCCACTGCCTGCACTCTAGAGGCAATTTGCAGAGGCCAATTAACCGACAAATATGTTTGGGAATTGGGAGCATCCGGAGAAAAACCCACACGGTCTCAAGAACATGTAAACTCCACACAGACAGCACACAAGTTCAGGATTGAACCAGGGCCTTGGTCGCTGTGAAGCAGCAGCTGAGTTACTCCAGCACTTTTGAGTCTTTTGCCCAAGTTTCCACGGTCCACGGCTCCTTGTGTCCGGAGATGTAACTTCTTCTTAGGCCGTCCCTTGGGATCGAGGATAACCTACTTCCATTGGTGTTGTGCAGCTTCTGAAGTCACTTTATGAGACTAACGTAGAAACCGCGATGGGCCAGGGGAGGACAGAGTACATGGGTTTGTGATAAACTGCAAAGAAAGCACAGCCGGGAGAATGATGTGCTGTGAAAGTTGTTGAGATTGAGAAAGGACGGGTTGGAAAGTAATCTGCATTACAACCTCGATAATTGCTGCACTTAAAGACTGAACTGTGGAGTGTGAATGAAGTGCATTGTTTTAACCATTAATCTATTGCCTCTCTGTCTAATGGGCAATTGAGTCCCAGGACTGCTTCAACTAGTTATTCTACTAAGCAGGTTGAATGAGTGTCAAAATTAGTAAAGGGCCTGTCCCACTCGGGCGTCATTTGCGCGTAATTTACGCAACATCATTTACGCGTCATGACGCACGTGATGCGCGCATGGTGCCTGGTGACATAGGCAGTGATGCGCGGTCGTGCATGGCACCTCAGGATTTGGGGGATGTACAAAATATTTGGGCGCCATCTGTGTGATGCACAAATGACGCCCGAGTGGGGCAGGCCCTTAAGCCATCCACTATATTCAATGTGTAGGAAGCAACTACAGATGCTGGTTTACACCAAAGATAGACAGACACAAAATGCTGGAGTAACTCAGTGGGTCAGGCAGCATCTTTGGAGAAAAGGAAAAGGTGACTTTTGGGTCGAGTACCTTCTTCAGCCTTATCCAATGCCCTAGGCAGGCAAAACTAGAACAACATCCTGGATATTTACAACAGTGATTGAATGGAAGATGCAGCATAGAAGCAGGCCCTTCGGCCCACCGAGTCCATGTCGGGCATCGATCACCCATTCAAACTAGTTCTATGTTAACCCACTTTCTCATCCACTGGCTACACACACAGGAGGGCCAATTCACAGAGGCCAATTAAACAACTCTTTGAAATTTTGGAGGAAACTGGAATACTTCAAGTAATTCCATGTCGTCTCAGCGAAAACGTAAAAACTGCACGCGGACAGCACCCGAGGTCAGGATTGAACCTGTGTCTCTCACTGACTGCCTGCACCAGTCAGGGTGAAATAATTAAATAAATTCATAAATTCATTAGTAATAGGAGCAGAATTAGGTCATTCAGCCCATTAAGTCTACTCCACCATTCAATTATAGCTGATCTATCTTTCCTACTCAACCCCATTCTCCTGCCTTCTCCCCATAACCCTTGACACCCGTACTAATCAAGAATCTGTCCATCTCTGCCTTAAAAATACCCAATGACTTGGCCTCCACAGATTTGCCACCATCATTCGCGTTAATGTCCTCTGGACCCTCTCCAACACTGGCACATCCTTCCTCAGATATGGGGCCCAAAACTGCTCACAAAATGAGTATTTTTAAAGAAATAGTGATTCCAATTAATCAGCAACTCAACCAGATTTTCTTGCAATTTGCAAACATCCTTTTTACAAATTGGCAATCAATGTTGGAGGAACTCCAAAGGAATTGCTGTTGAACCACGGGGAGTTAATTCAGAGGTAAATTATTTACCGAAGTACGCTCTAGTATGTTGATTATTGAAAATTACATAATGAAATTCAACCCTGTGAAATCAATTTAAATGTACAATAAATCAGGTGCTCAAAGAGACATGGTGACACAGACATCACTGTGGGTCATACACCAGTAATAGTTGATAGTCTGCACTTAGTTTAGTTTAGAGTTTAGCTCAGTTTAGTTTAGAAATTTTGTTGTTTAGTCAGTATGGAAACAGGCCCTTCGGCCCACCGAGACGGCTTTGACCAGTGATCCCTGCACATTAACAATACCCTACACACAGTAGGGATAATCTTTTTACATTTACACCAAGCCAATTAACCTACAAGCCTGTATGTCTTTAGAGTGTGGGAGCAAACAGAAAATACCGGAGAAAACCCATACAGGTCACGGGGAGAACATTTAAACTCCGTATTGCCAAACACCCATAGTCAGGATGAAGCACGGGTCTCTGCCGCTAGGCCACCGTGTCGCCCAGCTCTATGGAGCTTTAATAGGCCTTGAGATTTAGATTTAGATTTAGAGATGATCTTGTTGAGATTAGGTTCCTTTGACCTGATATTTTGGTTGGGGGGGGGGTCTCAGTTTCTGGGCGATGCTGGCATGTGCCACCTGTTCCTTGTGGTTCAGTGAAGTTGGAGCATCACCTTTCTGCACAGACTGCCATTTTGTGTAGGGTATGGTTCAGAGGGTGCAGGAATCAGGCAGGATAAAAATCAAGTTATGAGTGTTTTATTGTCATATGTCCCATACAGAACAATGACATGTGCAGGAAGGAGCTGCAGATGTTGGTGTAAACCAAAGATAGACACAAAATGCTAGAGTAGCTCAGCAGGACAGGCAGCATCTCTGGAAAGAAGGAATGGGGTTTGGGTTGAGGCCCTTCTTCAGATGTCACCCATTCCTTCTTTCCAGAGATGCTGCCTGCCCGGTTGAGTTACTCCAGCATTTTGTGTCTATCTTCCGAACAATGACATTCTTACTTGTAGCAGCACAACAGAATATGTAAACAAAATACTCTGTAATCAATACAATAAATGAAAGAAATGTTCAGTATATATATATATATTTTTAACATACATTGGACCATTTTCAAAATGGCGGCGGACGGATGAGAGGATCACGGGCCTTTAAGGCCCAGATAAGACTGCACTCTTAAGAACTTTATTGGCGTCAGAAACGTGGCATTTCTTAGTCTACTGCCTCGGTGAAGTCAACTATTAAACTATAATTGTTGCAATTTTGTACTTATTTATAATATTATTTTACTGGATTGTAGGCAAAACAAAGATTTTCACTGTGGCTGGGTACATAGGTACATCTGACAGTAAAGCATAATCATATTTGTATGTTTGACTCTGCAATTGCACCCGAGGTCAGGATTGAACCCAGGACCTAGGTGCTGTGAGACAGCTGCTCTACCAGCTGCGCTACTGTTGCTGCCCTCTGTGTAGCTCATGAGATGGGTGCACGCCGTTCCTCCGTCTGCCGTGACCCTCGACTACATAACTCATCGTTGGACGGCATAGACACAATGGGCTGAACGGCCTTGACTGCTGTTAATGCCAATCATTCTGGGAGTCAGATCAACACAGATGATTGTCTGAGGCTAATTGCGAAAAGGCTGGCATCTTCTCCCCGCAGTGTGAATTAACACACCCTTTCTTCAAGACACTGTCTGTCCTTGTACTGTGCCGTGTGGCTGCCTGACACGCACATTAGTAATGCAAAAGATGAGCTTAAGCAACTAATTAGAGGGTCTTAAGATATATCCTTTTGAAAGATTCCTCTGATCTGAGCACCCTGGAAATAATCTTTGTCATTCCACCACTCAGAAACCCACACGATACCCCTGTATTGTTAGTTCACATTTAATGATGGTTATTGACCTTAATTACAGGTGCACATGCAAACACACACACAGAAGCACCACCACTGAGAGACCCAATTATAGCCCTGTTTATTAAAAAAACAAGATATTTACACATATTAAAAAGCTCTTAAAACAATAAATCCAATTAAAATCTTTGTTTGCTGCCTTTCTCCGCCCAGCAGGATTTCATTTTGCCGCTTAAATAGGTCCAGCTTGCAGTCACCTCAGTCTTAAGTAAACCTGGGTTGTTAATTAAACACTGTTCTGTTGTCATGATTAAATATTGAGCTCAAGTCAAATCAAACGGGTGCATTAGCTTTGAGCACTGGGGAATTGTGGCAATTCCTGGACAACACATTACCACAGTTAACTTAAATTATTCATTTCTCCTGTTCTCTATTTCTCCGTCGTACTCATGTTAACTCATGTTGATGACTAGCAGTGCTGATTCAGATGCACCACAGAACCCAATTAGCAACCTGCTTTTTGAAGAGAAAAACTTCCTTCTTACAAGGATCAATGAAAACAGTGGAATAATTAATTAGTAGGTGGCAATTTTTCTAATTGAACGTAGATTACTCAATTAGGATTAATCTCGTCGTGCACTTCAATTAATTGCAGGCTTTGTTTTATTTGCTTTAGCTGTCAGAAGACCCATGAAACTCTTCAGAACACATGGTGATTATTCAATGTTAGCTGTGCTGTTGCTAATATTTCCCTATCCTGTTTGAACCGCCTGCCAATGAGCATGGAATGACCTGAAATGCTCTCCTGTCTTCTGGATGGTCAAAGCTCGGACACCACCCAGAGCCTCACCTCTGTCTCAGCTGCTGCTCATCCACCAGGGAAGTAGGAGGAGACTCACTTTATGATGAAAGGACAACGGCTAAACCACAGCAATCACTACCCAGTTTCCTTCAACGTTGTACATTCAACAAGCCAGCACCCTAAATCATCCACTGACCAGGAGTAACACAAGCCTGGTGATCCTAAGACCAACTCCAAGGTTGCACAAACTCAGGGCCACATCATGCAGTATAAACCTGCAACAAGCTCCACTCCAAAGACGTACAGATTTGTAGGTTAATTGGCTTGGGTTTCTATTCTTGATATAAATGTAAATTGTCCCTGGTGTGTGTAGGCTTGTGTTAATGTGCGGGGGATCGCTGGTCGTTGTGGACTCTGGACCGAAGGGCCTGTTTCCACGTTGTATCTCTAAACTAAACTCAACTAGAGCCAAAACACATGGACACCACATGCTGAGGTTCCACCTGTCCCCGCTGTTGTGAAGGATGGGTCTGGCACTGTTGCCACGGAATATGCCAGTTAATTGGACATTGTGCCACACCACCTGTCCTTTGTGGAAAGGTTCTTCTGGACCAACACCTTTGAGCGCAAGTCCATCAGGCAGTGGTCAACATGGAACATCCTGCAGACACCGCCAGACAAGGACTGGATGGATGCTGTGGAGTGGTTCTTGATTACTAAGGGTGTTAAAGGTTACGGGAAGAAGGCAGGAAAGTGGGGTTGAGAGGAAACGATAGATCAGATACGATTGAATGGCGGAACGGACTCGATGGGCCGAATGGAATAAGTCTACTCCGGTGTCTTATGAACTTATAACTGGCCTCCAGTTTGTGCCTGGCTTCTGCACTGCACTACACAGATGAGTAAGCCACAGAGGAGCAGGGTTTACAAGATGAAGACTCGCTCCCATCCCCAGGGAATCATCAGCAAAAAGGTAAGCACAACCTGATCCATGAAATTGTTCATTTTTCTACTTTACACTTTAGAGATACAGCACGGAAACAAACCCTTGGGCCCTCCAAGTCTGAACAGCGATCCCCCCATATACTATCCTACACACCAGGGACAATTTTACCGATGCCAATTAACCACCAAACCTGTACGTCTTTGGAGAGTGGAAGGCAACTGGAGCACCTGGAGAAAACCCCACGTGGTGACAGGGAGAACGTACAAACTACTTGCAGACAGCAGCCGAGAACAGGATCAAACCCGGGTCTCTGGTGCTGTTAGGCAGCAACTCTACCGCTGTGCCACAATGCCACCCTTTGGTTTAAATGTTCATCCACTGTTGCCTGTCTCACTGTTTAGGATGGATAAGCTGTTCTAATTATCTTAGCAGAGGGAAGCTATCAATAGATCACGGAATATAGGACAGTAAAGCACAGGAACAGGCCCTTCAGCCCACATTGTCTATGCTAGACGCAATGCCAAGTTTAGTTAATCTCCTTTGCCTGCACGTGATCCATATCCCTCCATTCCCTTCATACCCATGTGCTTATCGAAAAGATTTTTGCATGCCACTTTCATGCCTGCTTCCACCACCACCACATCCTGGCAGTGCCTGCTTTCTGTGCTCTGAACATCTCCTTCTGTTCTGAACTTCCCCTCTGACGAAAAGCCATCCCTGTCTAGTCTTTGACATTTCAACCTGGGAAAGAAAAAACATTCTGACTGTCTATCCTATCTATGCCTTTCATTAATTAAAAAAATCTCTATCTTTTTCACACAAAGGGTGGTGAGTGTATGGAACGAGCTGCCGGAGGAGGTGGTTGAGGCAGGTATTATTGCAACATTTAAGAAGCATTCAGATAGGTACATGGATAGGATATGGGCTAAATGCAGGCATGTGGGACTGCTATAGATGGGGCATGTTGGTCGGTGTGGGCAAGTTGGGCCGAAGGGCCTTTTACAGTGCTATATGACTATCATAGACAACAATATAAAATTGTCCAGACAAAGATTATAGGTAAAAAGAGGAATGATATGGTTCATTAGTATAATCTGCAGCTCAACATACAATGTTAGTGCTTTATTGGAGGGAAGCTGTGCATTGTCCAAATGCAACCATTATATAACTTAAGACAGATGTCATGACAACGTAGGTGGCCTAAATAAATGAGCCGGGAATTGAGGGCATAAGAAATCTTCACACCCACTGATCACAATTAATTTAAAACTCTGACTCTCCAGATGAGCCGAACAGTGATCAAATGTCTGTCTTTCCTTTTTACATCAATAACATATTTACTCTTCTACATATCGGTAAATCACCGATTTATTTATAATCTGCATTAAAAGAAAATCAATGAATTACGGCAAGGTGACCATTAAATGGCTTCAGGGAGTCATATGGTGTACCTGCTCTGTAATAATGACTAGACTAGTAGTCTGTAAGCAGGAGCTAGAGGTCTCAACATGCTTTGTGGTTATAAGTAAATCACTACCTCTTCTGATGTACATAATACTGTCCTCAATGTATTTGTAAAGATATTACCAACTGTCGCCTACCAGGAGATAGTGACCAATTTCAGGAAACGACGCGGTACACATACCCAGGTATGCATTGATGGCACCGAAGTGGAGATGGTTGAAAGCTTTAAGTTCCTAGGAGTAAATATCACCAGCAACTTGTCCTCTACCAACCATATCCTATCAACAACTAGAGAGTGGTCCTGACCTACCATCTACCTCACTGGAGACCTTCGGACTGTCTTTATTCTAAATTTATTTTGCATTAAATGTTATATCCTCTATCCTGTATCTGTACACTGTGGACGGTTTCTTTTTTGAATTGCTGAAAGACTTGGATAATTCTTGCTTGGTAAACTGCAGATGAGTTCCTCGAACCAAAACTAACTTCTCATAATGTTTTCCTGTGAACATTGCAACTGGCTACATTAGTAGGGAATGTGAGCCAAGGGCCAGGCTAACTTTCTTTCTCACAAAGTTCATAATTCCTAAAGGGCCTGTCCCGCGAGCATGTGAATACATGCGGCAAGCGTGACCTAAAGGGCCGGCCCCACCAGCATGCGCCTGCATGTGGCATGCGCGACCTAACGTGGTCGCTTGAGCCGTACGGCCTCACGGGGCCGGTCTCACTTCGATCAGCGGAGCCGTATGGAGTTGTGCGGAGCTGGTCCCGACATCGCGCGGGGCTCCGTAAAACTGACCATGTTCAAAAACTCTGCGCGGCAACGGCCTGCCGGCCCGCAGCCACCTCGACGCCGTAAGCACCGCCTCGAACTTCATGTCACTCACTCGACCTCCGCACGGCCCCCGCTTCTGGTTTGGTCGCGCTTGCCGCATGCAGGCGCATGCTCGTGGGACAGGCCCTTGAGGCTATCTTCTTGGGCAGATGTTATATCTTCAATCCCCATACCTTGCTATGTGGGTGGCCCCTAGTCTCCTGAGCCCAGAAACATTAATGCTCTTGAGACTTACATGGCCTTAGTATTTCCCACAATGCTCCACAACCAACAGTGTCAATGTTATTGTATTGTTGGAATTTGAAGCTTTTTTGAAAAACTTCAAACACAAACTTACAAAAAATATAGACAAGAAATTCCAAAGCATTTTGTAGGTTAATTGGTTTCAGAAAAGTTATAAATTGTCCCTAGAGGGTAGGATAGTTCTAGTTGATCGCTGGACGGCATGGACTGAGTGGATGGAAGGGCCTGTTTCAGCATTGTATCTCTAAAGTCTATAGTCAGTGTATTCTCCTCATTACATTCAACGTGTCATTCAGACTATAGTGTTATCACATCGTACTGTTAACACATTCTACGTACAAATCAACATTTCTGTTCATATGGCCCCCTTGGACAGAACAAATCAAGTGTTTGAGGGGCTTTTACACAGGGCTTAGCTACTCAATGTCTATTGACAGCAGGACCTTAGACGGCAGTCCTTCCACATAAAGCCTTTGCGTTGACTGCACCAAGCATCACGGCATCTCCCAGAGCATATTCCTGCAGCCTGGAATGTGCAGCACTCCCTTGTTGTACTGGAAGACCAAAAAGTTTTGGACAGATCGAAGCGTGTCCTGATCTTAGTTTTAGTTTAGTTTAGAGATACAGCACGGAAACCGACCCTTCGTCCCACCGAGTCCGCGCCGACAAGAGATCCCAGTACACTAGCCCTATCCTACACAAGGTACAATTTACAATTTTTACCAAAGTCAATTAACCTACAAACCTGTACGTCTATGGAATGTGGGAGAAAACTGGAGCTCCCGGGGAAAACCCACATGGTCACGAGGAGAACATACAAACTGAGTACAGACAGCACCCATAGTCAGGATCAAACCACGGTCTCTGGCCATGTGAGGCAGCAACTCTACCAATGCACCACTACCCAATCTTCTTGTTTTGAAGTCCAAGTTGTTGAAAAATCAACATGTTTCGGGCAGGCATGATCTTCATGCATTCCTGGGAGAAGTCCATAGTTCAGAGAATCCTCTGTTACACAGCAGCTGAGGATGAACTTTGTCAAGGACTCCTGCATACTTTCCCAGATCACCTCTGCAAATCTCTAGTTCTAATTGCCTTCATTGTCCCTGGAGAGAGACTATCTAGATTCCCTATTCCCCACAGGCGATCTCTTCTGAAAGGTGCTTACCTAGTAGGGTGAAGAGTGGATTAGCTCATATATCGAACAAACAGACCTGTTCTTTAATGTGAAGTATATTCAGGAGGTTAACAGAGGTAGTAAAATCCTGACAGCTCAATAGAACATGATCTATGAGCATTAAAAAAAAAAGCGGTACTGATGGAGGTGGGTAGGAAACATATGGTATACTGACAAAACTTCTCGAAGCACACAAAGTGAAACATGCCTTGCTTTACAGATGTTATGCAGGTCTGGAATATTGAAATTAGCTGACAGCTTTAAGTTTGGGACAAGAAGCTAAAAACAGAGAGAAACAATTGCTGAGTATACTGTTTCAGCGGAGAGCATATCCTTGCATTGCAGTCTGATGCCTCCTTAGTTTGCACATTACACGACAGATTCATGTATGCACTGCAGATGGATGCAGGCAAAACCTGAGTCCTCAGCTTGCATATCAGTACTGCAGCAATGGAAATGTTGTCCAAGAATGCAAGATAATTTTTTCCTAATGCAAGCAAGCAGCAAACCAGCGAACAAACGGTTTAAAATTCTACAGCTACAAAACCAAATGCAAAGCTTAAGACCGGTACATTCAGCAGCTATTGGACATCATTGACCTCGGTTGTCTCGGTTTAGAACAGGTCTGAAAAACTGTCCCAATCCGAAACATCACTTATCCATGTTCTCCAGAGGTGCTGCCTGACCCGCACCCATTCCCTCTCTCCAGAGATGCTGCCTGTCCCGCTGGGTTACTCCAGCTTTTTGTGTCTATCTCCGCTGAGTTACTCCAGCGTTTTGTTTTTGTTAATTAGTTATGGGTCCAATGGGTCCAATTTTAATATCCTACGGATCCATAGCTAAGAGAGATAACAAAAGAATTTGAGATACAAGGGACTGCAGGTGCTGGTTTACAAAGAGAGACACAAAGAGCCGGAGTAACTGAGCGGGCCAGGCAGCATCTCCGGAGATCATGGATAGGTGACGTTTCGGGTCAGGCCTGAAGTAGGTCTGAAGAAGGGTCCCGACCCGAAATGTCACCTATCCAGGTTCTCCAGAGATGCTGCCTGACCCGCTGACTTACTCCAGCACTTTGCAGCAAAATAATGTCTTTGGCAGTGCACGTTGACATAGAAAACAGTACTTTCATATTTCAAAGTTCATTCAGATATTGGAGAACTGGGATTGTACATGTCTCTGCAACAAGCAGTATTGCCGGTAAATAGACAGACCTCCAAGTAATTGTGCTGGTTAATAACCACGCATTGACCCAAGAATTGATACCACTGCAAATTGTTCAATAATAAGTCTCTAGGCCCTACTCTAACAATTCAGTTCAGTGGCATTGACAGAAGGCACGTTCACACTAAAAACTGCTCTTCTGGCCATTTACAGGCAAATGGTGTAAGAGCAATAGAAGAGCAACAGCAAGTAAAAACACCAAATCAATGCAGCATGAGTGCCTGTTTAATGGGGAACAAGTGAGTGAGATAATTTAGGCTGTATTGGACGAAACAATGATGTTCTAAAGTCACACCTAATATGTGCTGGAAAGCAATGATGATGTTTAGTTTGGTTCAGTTTAGAGATGCAGTGTAGAGATATTGGAGACAGGCCCTTCGGCCCACCGACTCCACACCGACCCATCGATCACTCATTCTCACTAGTTCTGTTATTCCACTTTCTCATCCACTCCATACACATTTGGAGCAATTTACAGAGCCCAATTAACTGGCAAACCCGTGTCCATGCGGTCACAGGGAGAACGTGCAAACTCCGCACAGGCAAAACCCGAGGTCAGGATTGAACCTGGGTCTTTTTTTCACAGTGTCTTGGTTCTTTTTACTTTTTTGCATAATTTTATATGTAATATATGTATAATTTATGCTTCAGTGTGTTGTCTGAGCCTTTGTGCCTGTGATGCTGCTGCAGGCAAGATTTTCATTGTACCTGTAGCTCACCGTTTTTGTGCTTATGACAATAAACCCAAATGGACTCGATATTTAATACTGACAAAAACCTTATAGTCCTAACTTTGGCAGAAGCACACCTCTAGCCCTCGATGCCCTCTAGAGGTGGTGCTAATCCATGTCAGACTGAACATCAGTGAATTACTTTATCCACAGTTTGGTCGCCTCCTCCACTGAAGGAGGTGGCTCTCCACTTGGTCCCATAGACGTGGTACTGTCCTGCCAGCTGCAAGTACATAACCCTGGATCATGTGTACGAAGGAACTGCAGATGTTGGTTTAAAACGAAGATAGACACAAAATGCTGGAGTAACTCAGCGGGATAGGCAGCATCCCTGGAGAAAGGAATGGGTGACGTTTTGGGTCAAGACCCTTCTTCAGACTCTTCGAAGTCTTCTGATAAAGGGTCTTGAGCCGAAACGTCACCCATTCCTTCTCTCCAGAGATGCTGCCTGTCCCGCCGAGTTAATAAAGCATTTTGGGTCTAACCTTGGTGATCATCTTCCGAGTATCTGTCTGTACAGGGAAGTCAACCGAGGGGTGCACGGCTACCTACACCTACAACTACATGGCGACCCCACTACCACTACTGTCTACTAGTCCCCCTACTGTAAATATGCTCTTCTAAAGCTGACCCCCCAGTCTAGTTCAGTCAAGAACCACCGAGTCAAGCACTGGAACAACTAATCTTTATTTTTAGATTGAACAGTAAATTCCCCTATACGATACCTAAACCACCGCTTGTATCTGCCTGGCCAAGCCCTTCAACCTTGTGCAAGTAGAAACACTACAAAAGGTCACGCAGTCCCAAGCCCACTTCCAGAAGATCGACTTTGATCTAAGATGGAGACACCTTTTATTGGTCCACGAACTTTGAGGGGCCGAACTACATAGGGGTGGTCTCTTTACAATCCAATCAAACATATTAATTACATCAGTACATTATTGACAGTTCCCTAAACCAATTACAGAGTCCCCCATACATTGTTTATAGGAGAAGCTTCTGGAAGGAAACTAACTTAACTTGAATAATGCAACATTTACCCTGGAACTCGAACAAACCTGCCAGGGCTTAACACTTTGGCCAATCAACAAACAGCAGGGAAACTGTCTCGCAGCATTATTTACAATATTTACAATGCTGCTGCAGTAATCTAATCAACTACTTGCATTTTACACATCTTGGAGGTCCTCTGCAGAAATCTCATTAATTCTGTCAATTGAAGAAATACTCATACATTTCTTATCTGCAACACTGATCTGGGACCTAGGCTTACTGGTACCATTCAGCAGCTTGTCTTATATCTGCAGAAACACAGACTTGACCAAAATGGCCTAGCAATGCATGAATCCTTTACTAAGGTTTGGTGCTATTCCTGCTCTACTTTGGCCAAGATTTACACTAGGACTACAAAAGTATTGATTTTCTCCATGGCAACCAATTTTTGGTCGCAGAAAAATGTTCAGCATGTTGAAACATTTGCTGCGTCCATACTGAGGCCGCGACTAGTTCCCAGAATGCGGGAACTCCTCGCGACCATGAAGGAGACTCACCAGAGACCACCAGCGAACATGAGGCGAGCGCAGAGTCTCCTGCACTCGCCTAAAAAGTCGCCTAAGTGGGACAGGCCCTTTAGTTTACGGTGTACGGGGATCACTAGTTTGTGCAGACTCTGTGGGCCGAAGGGCCTGTTTCCACACTGTATCTCCAAAACAATACCATACCAACAGTCAGGCGAGAAAAAGCCAGAACAAAACTGGGCTGGAACAAAACAAAATGTGGTTTCAATGCAAACTAAATGTGAATAGTTTATCGAGTTTTACCAGAGCATTTGCTCATTGCTTGTGTCCCTCACTCTAGTCTGGGGCAACACAGGGACTGACCACAGCCCGAGACCAAGGCTCGCCACCACCTCCCCAAACACTCTTTGTGATGGGCACTAATCACTCGCTTTGCTACTAACACCCAGAACCTGAAAAATCAATAATTAACAGGGCACAGAAAACACATTCACATTCAAAACAAGGCACACTTGTAAAGTTAATCATTGCCTATAAGTACGACAGAGGTAAGATATACGTACTTGTACAAGACTTATCTGAAAGTTTTCGCCCTGTGTAAAAGGAGTGGTTGATAATAGGAAGAAGTGACGGAGATGTGTTGTGGTCCACCACTGCCCCCTAGAGGATGAATTGGGTGGAAATCATATTTTTTCACCCAGTGCATCCCCATTAAAGCCAACGACTTAAGGTCACATATTCCCCGACACTAATGGTCCTTCTTCTAAGGATGTTCAGAAGAATTCCGGTCCCTCGAGAAAATTTGTCACAAAAACTGGTGGAGTGGCAGGCTGTGAAGAAGGCTATGAAAGGATACAGCAAGAGATAGATCACTTACAGATGTGGACAGTTTTCGGGTTTCCCAGATGGCAGGGGTGAAATGAGTATGTGGCCAGGACGTGGGTCTCTGATGATGCTAGCTGCCTTTTTGAAGCAGCGACTCCGATAAATCCATTCGATGGTGGGGAGGTCAGAGCCGGTGCCGGTCAGGACTCTACTTCAGGGTGATTATAGTGGACAGGGGGGGTGAAAGCTGGAAGAGAGATGCAGGCAGAACAATGTCAGGTAAGTGATGGGTGGATACAGGTGAGAGGGCTTGATTGGCAGATGGGTGGTCAAAGGCCAGAGATGATAGGGAGACTGAAGCTGTGAGATAAGGAGAGAAGAGACTTGAAATGGGAAGCCAGGAAGAGACATAGGTAGAAGGAGACAGGGGGAAGGGGCAGAGTGGGAAAGTAGGAGAACTGGGTGTGCATCCAGGTGGGCCAAATACATCCAACACACACATATATGTAACACACACATAGACATATATGCATACACAAATAGATACACACACATATATACACATACATACACATACATATATATATACATATATATATATATATACACACACACACACACACGTACACACATACATTCACACATGCACACACATATCCTCGTAAATCTTTCTGCACCCTTTCCAGCTTAACAACATCTTTCCTGTTACAGAGTGACCAAAACTGAACATAATACTCCAAATGTGGCCTGACCAATGTCCTACTCAACTACAACATGACCTCTCAACATCTATATTCAATATACTGATGAAGACCAATGTGCTGAAAGCCTTCTCGACCACCAAGTGCCGTAGTATTAATTGGAATAACAGCCAAAGGCCCGGAAAATCTACCAGTCTGGGAGACAATTATTTATTTGGTAAAAGATTAAAAGAATTTCACGACTATAATATATACATAAGCAATATACTATGAGGCTGATGACTAGTTCTATACCCAGCAGGTGAATCACCAACGTTAACCAAAGAGTATTTTCGAATGTCAAATGCTGTGTCATTATCTTTGATCAATGCTGCCCTCCTGTGACTAACAGAGTGTAGGGGAGAGACCTCAAAGTGGCTTCTGGAAGTCAGGGTCAGCAACAGAATTTACTTTTCCTTTTTCCAGGATATTATACACTTCAAATGCCAGTCCAACTATATATTTCGCCTTCAGAAATAACATTTAATTCAACACTTTGCTGGTTTCACTGTTATTTTTAAACTCCGCAGGGATCTTCAGAGCAGCCTTGAAGGCATGTTCACAATCACTGTGCCGGCTCCCCAGCACCAGCACCGGGAACCCTGGCATTTCCCTGATGTTTCCCATGGGAAGGGCGGAAGTGCAGAGATCAGCAGACACTCTCCGGCTGTGAAAGGCTTGGCTCCGCGGTGGAAGGAGTGGAGGGGAAGCTCGAGTGTCTCCAGCCGGCCTCGGGGCCTGTCGCAATGTCATGGTCTTTCCCTCCCTAATGAACCCAGTGTGTTGCTCAAACCGGCAGCAGCTGTTGCCAAGAGCGACGCACCTCATCAGAACCCACCGAGCCGGCCCCTGGCTTACACACACACACATACATACATACTGCACATACACATACTGTACATACACATACTGCACACATACACATACTGTACATACACATAAACACACACACACACATAAATACACACATACACAGAGACATACACACACACACACATACATATATATACACACACACATACTGTACATACACACACATACACACACACATACTGTACATATAAATATATACACACACATACATACATGCACACATACACATACTGTACATACACATAAATACACACACACACATACATACTGCACATACACAGAGACATACCTACACGCACACACACATAAATATATACACACACATAAACATACACACACATACTGTACATATAAATACACACACACACATACATACATACATACATACGCATACTGTACACACACACACACATACACAAATATATACACACACACATACATACATACACACACATAAACATACACACACACTGTACATATATATATACACACACATACATGCATACATACACACATACACATAAATATACACACACAAATATACACACACATACATACACACACACAGACACACACACACATACTGTACATACACATACACACGAGGGTGGCACGGTGGCGCAGCGCTAGAGATGCTGCCTCACAGCGATAGAGACGGGTTCGATCATGACAACGGGTGCTGTCTACACAGAGTTTGTACGTTCTCCCCGGGACCGCATGGGTTTTCCCCGGGTGCTCCCACTCCAAAGACGTACAGGTTTGTAGGTTAATTTGGCTTCGGTAAAAATTGTAAATTGTCCATAGTGTGTGGGATTGTGCTAGTATATGGGGTGATCACTGGCCGGTGTGGACCCGGTGGGCCGAAGGGTCTGTTTTCGCGCTGCATGTCTAATCTAAACTGCGTGCTGTATGTCTAATCTAAACTAAACACACAAACGTCAAGCAAATTCAGAACCCCCCGCATCTGCTGCTCGTTTGCAACCTAGTGACCTGCCGATGATTCATTTCAACAACTTTAACCAGTTACAGTGCTGGCTGGGGCGGGTGGAGGAGGCAGGGAGTGGGGGGGAGGCAGCGAGTGGGGGGGAGGGGGGGGGGGGGGCAGCGAGTGGGGGGGAGGCAGGGAATGGGGTGGGGAGGCAGGGATTGGGGTGGGGAGGGGTGGGGTGGATGGAGGCAGGGATTGGGGTGGAGGCAGGGTGGGGTGGGGGGCACGAGGGCACGAGTTCAGATGAGCTCCAGCGGAAATCCAACCCCTTTGGGAATGCTCTCATCTCTGGCAATGATTAAACTCTCTTCAAATTGCTGACACCTATCAGGGCAAATCATATTTAGCACCCTCCCGCTCCACTTCTGACCCGTGTCACAGTCACAAGAATGCTATCTTTACAGTCGACTGTGGAAAATACGGGGAATGATGTTAGGCCAGACATATTTAGTGGTGAGGGAAAACTAACCAGATAGGTCTTTACTTGTCAGCTTTTATCGCCATGAACTTTAAACCATCAGGAATGTTTCCCACTCCTCCGCCCCCACACTAACTCGCTGTGCTGACAGCACCGCGGGAGGTATGCTTCCCGTCTGCCACATTGGAGCCGATGATCATAGCACAAATCAACTGAACTGACACCCGCCCGATAGTCGTGGGTTCAAATCCCTCACAGGCTCGACAATGAAAATGCGTCCTGCCTTTCCAGCGTTCAGGGAGAGAGTGGGATGGGAGCAGTCATACATCTGATACTAAATGAGACCTTCATAAGTTAAAGGAGTAGCATTGGACCATTTGGCCCATCAAGTCTACTCCGCCATTCAATCATGGATGATCTACCTTTCCCTCTCAACCCTATGCTCCTGCCTTCTCCCCATCACCGCCTTTAAAATATCTATTAACTTGGCCTCCACAGCCGTCTGCGGCAATGAATTCCACAGGTTCACTACCCACCGACTAAAGAAATTCCTCCTCACCTCCTTTCTAAAGGTACATCCTTTTATTCCTCGGCTGTGCCCACTGGTCCTAGACTCTCCCACTAGTGGAAACATCCTCTCCACCCTTCTCTGTTGCAATCAGGTGGACTAGACTCCCAACCCGCTGATTCCACCTACACCTCACGATGCCACGGAAAAGCAGGTAACATAATCAAAGACTTGTCCCATCCAGATCATTCCTTTATCTCCCTGCTTCCATCGTTCAGCAACAGCCCCTCCCCCTCTGTTATTGGGCTTCTGAACGGTCTGGCCATAAGCTAGGGTACTGTCCCATTCACTTCTACCCCCATTGCGGACATTAGATATTCTTCCTTGGAAATGATGCGCTACAATGCTGAGAACTATATTCTGCACTCTTTATCATTCTCGTTGATCACAAATAAGACATCAAAGCCCAATTGGGCCATTTGGCCCATCATCGAGTCTGCTCCACCATTTGATCATGATGTGATTGAATTTGACTTTGCACTACTTGAGTTTGACATGATTGTATTTATGGATAGTATTACCTAATCCGATGGGATAACATGCAATACAAAGCTTGTCACTATACCTTGGTGCACGTGATAATAATAAACCTAATACTATTCCTTGGCTCAAACTCCAGTTTACTGCATTGTCGCCTTATTATTATTTGTGGGAACTTGCTGCATGTAACTTGGTTGCCACGTTTTAAGTGGTAGAGCCGGTGCCAACTGTTCCATTGACCCTGGTTCGATCCTGACCTCAGGTGCTGTCTGTGTGGAGTTTGCACATTCTCCCTGTGATGGCGTGGGTTTTCTCCAGGCGCTCCGGTTTCCTCCCACATCCCAAAGACGTGCAGATTTGTAGGTTAATTGACCACTGTTAATAGTCCGTATAATATAAGCAAACAGTAATATTGCTGGACTAATCCGCCAAGCTGAACGTTGGAGCCATGCCTGATCTTATCTTCACTGGTCAAGCAAAGTCACTTTCATCAAAGAATCACCAAAAATGTCAGGAGTCGGAAACTTGGGTAGTTCCCATCTCCCTTCTGTACAAATCTGAGGTTGATTTAAAGTGTTGATCATCGATTTAAGATTGGGACTGTTTTTCTTAGAGCAGACGAGCTTGAGTGGGAACTGACAGAGGTGTATAAAATTATAATGGGCATGTGATAGACTAGGTAGTAGGAAGCTTTACCCCAAAGCAGAGGCCATAGGTTTAGGGTAAGGGGTAAGCGCAGAGCGCAGAGGATCATTGGGACAGAGCTACCAGCCTTGGAGGGCATCTACCACACACGGTGCCTCAGGAAGGCCGTCAGCATCCATAAAGACTTATCACACCCCTGTAACGGCCTGTTCGAACTACTTCCCTCCGGCAGACGTTACAAGGCCTTCTACGCCCGAACCTCCAGCCTCAGAAACAGCTTTATTCCAAGAGCTATAGCGGCTCTGAACCGGCCCTGCTGAGTGCCCCCTATCCCCCCTGGACTGTCTCCCTCGGATGGTCACGACACACAGCTTATTTATTTATTTTACTTTTCTTTTTCATCGGTTGGAGCTGCATACTAAATCTCGTTGTACTGACGTGCAATGACAATAAAATATATTATTATTATTATTATTAACAGGTTTGAAAAACACCCTTCATCATCCAGAGGGTAGTTGGAATTTAAAATACTTGAAGCAATGTAGAAAGCAGGTATTCTCACAAGATTTAAGAAATACAAATCACCAAGGCTTAAAGGGATATTGACCAAATGTTGGTCAATATGATTATTATAGTTAAGGGCCTGTCCCACTGTACGAGGTAATTCAAGAGCTCTCCTGAGTTTAAAAAAAATCAAACTCGTGGTAAGCACGTGGAATGTACGTTGCGGGTACGTTGGAGCTCTGGACGTCCCTTAGGGATCGTAACGCTAACGGCAGGTACTCGGGAAACGCGGTAAGTTCGTGAAGACTCATGAAGATTTTTCAACATGTTGAAAAATGTCCACGAGAGCCCCGAGTACCTACGAGCGGCTATTACCTTAATTCTCCGAGTTCGAATCAGGGGAAACTCGGGAGAACTCTTTAATTAGCACGTACAGTGGGACAGCCCCATAAGGTACTGTACAGCCCCATAAGGTACTTATCGACTGTACTGTAAGGAGTTTGGACATTCTCCTTGTGACCCTGTGGGTTTCTACCAGAGCATCCTGTTTCCTCCCGCATTCCAAACAAGTGCAGGTTTGTAGGTTAATTGGTTTCTGTAAATTGTCCTCAGGGTGTGGGATAGAACTAGTGGTGTGAACTCGATGGGCTGAAGGGCTTTTGTTTCCACGCTGTATCTCTAAACTAAACTTGGTAATCGGCATAGACACAGTGGGTCGAAGGGTCTATTATGGTGCCACATGGCTCTACAACTCTAAATATTGGATTTACTGTTGTAATATGTTGCTTATAGCTGCCTATACGCGCACACCAATCTCCCATCAAGGGTAATGTGATAATGATAATCTTTTCTTTTACAAAGTGGCATTGACAGAGGAGATAAATATTGGCAAGGCACAGAGGGAATCTCCAAAGCTGTTTGAAACAGTGCCACAAAATCCTTTATATCAACCCGAGGGGGAGATGGCAAGGGTTCAGTTTGACATCTTAAGGGGCAACACAGTGGTGCACAGAGTTGCTGCCTTGCAGCATCAGAGAGCCGGGTTCGATCCTGACTACGGGTGTTGTCTGTATGGAGTTTGTACGTTCTCCCTGGGACCGTGTGGGTTTTCCCCGGGTGCTCCGGTTTCCTCCCACACTCCAAAGACGTACTAGTGTGTAGGATGGTGTCAGTAGTGTACAGGGTGATCACTTGTCAGCATGGACCCGATGGGCCGAATGGCCTGTTTCCGCTCTGTATCTCTCTCTCTCTCTAAAGTCTCTCACTCAAAAGACAGAACTCCACTGGAGTGGAGCCTAGATTTTAGTGGTCAAGTCTCTGGAGTAGGAATCTGCACCTGGAAACAGACACAGTCAGGAGTGTTACCTACTAAATCAGAGTGGATACCTTCAGTTCCTCCAAAACTGTGGGAAAAATAAGAACCTTCCTGATCTGCCCTGTGTGCACTAGAGTCAGGAATGAATTGGGGTGGGGGGGGGGGTTCTCCACACTTTCCCCAGCCATCCCACTGCCTGAGGTGATTTGTGGCTGGACCGGATCATTCCTTGTCTTTTGTCACCTCCATCTCTTTACCCTCCACCCATCAACACCTCTCCTCAACCCCCTACCTTCAGTCTGAAGAACAATCCGAACCCGAAACATCACCTTTTCTTTCTCTTTTTGAGCATGGGCGGACCATGGGGAACGAGTGGACGGTCTAGAGTGAGGGGATTGTCTAGAGGGAGGGGACCGTCTAGAGTGAGGGGACCGTCTAGAGTGAGGGGACCGTCTAGAGTGAGGGGACCGTCTAGAGTGAGGGGACTGTCTAGAGTGAGGGGACTGTCTAGAGTGAGGGGACTGTCTAGAGTGAGGGGACCGTCTAGAGTGAGGGGACCGTCTAGAGTGAGGGGACTGTCTAGAGTGAGGGGACCGTCTAGAGTGAGGGGACTGTCTAGAGTGAGGGGACCGTCTAGAGTGAGGGGACTGTCTAGAGTGAGGGGACCGTCTAGAGTGAGGGGACTGTCTAGAGTGGGGGGACTGTGTAGAGGGAGGGGACCATCTAGAGTGAGGGGACTGTCTAGAGTGAGGGGACTGTCTAGAGGGAGGGGACTGTCTAGAGTGAGGGGACTGTCTAGAGTGAGGGGACTGTCTAGAGGGAGGGGACTGTCTAGAGTGAGGGGACTGTCTAGAGTGAGGGGACTAGAGTCTAGAGTGAGGGGACTGTCTAGAGTGAGGGGACCTAGAGTGAGGGGACTGTCTAGAGTGAGGGGACTGTCTAGAGTGAGGGGACTGTCTAGAGTGAGGGGACTGTCTAGAGTGAGGGGACTGTCTAGAGTGAGGGGACTGTCTAGAGGGAGGGGACTGTCTAGAGTGAGGGGACTGTCTAGAGTGAGGGGACCGTCTAGAGTGAGGGGACTGTCTAGAGTGAGGGGACTGTCTAGAGTGAGGGGACTGTCTAGAGGGAGGGGACTGTCTAGAGTGAGGGGACTGTCTAGAGTGAGGGGACTGTAAAGTAGAGTGTCTAAAGGAGGGGACTGTCTAGAGTGAGGGGACTGTCTAGAGGGAGGGGACTGTCTGGAGGGAGGGGACTGTCTAGAGTGAGTGGACTGTCTAGAGGGAGGGGACCGTCTAGAGTGAGGGGACCGTCTAGAGTGAGGGGACCGTCTAGAGTGAGGGGACTGTCTAGAGTGAGGGGACTGTCTAGAGTGAGGGGACTGTCTAGAGGGAGGGGACTGTCTAGAGGGAGGGGACTGTCTAGAGTGAGGGGACTGTCTAGAGTGAGGGGACCGTCTAGAGTGAGGGGACCGTCTAGAGTGAGGGGACCGTCTAGAGTGAGGGGACTAGAGGGAGGGGACTGTCTAGAGTGAGGGGACTGTCTAGAGTGAGGGGACTGTCTAGAGTGAGGGGACTGTCTAGAGTGAGGGGACTGTCTAGAGTGAGGGGACTGTCTAGAGTGAGGGGACTGTCTAGAGTGAGGGGACTGTCTAGAGTGAGGGGACTGTCTAGAGTGAGGGGACTGTCTAGAGGGAGGGGACTGTCTGGAGGGAGGGGACTGTCTAGAGTGAGCGGACTGTCTAGAGGGAGGGGACCGTCTAGAGTGAGGGGACCGTCTAGAATGAGGGGACCGTCTAGATTGAGGGGACCATTGAGAGTGATGGGGCCATCGAGATGGTAGGGGGAATGTCAAGAGTGAGGTAGACCAGCGACGCTGAGAGCGAGGAGGGCCACCGTGATGGAAGGGGGGACCCGGCGAGGGGCCACCTGCTGCCATGTACGGTGACAGGCAGAAGATAGGACCGTTCGGTGAAGCTTTTGTAACTTTGTCGGCTCCAGAAATGAAGTGGCTCTTGTGTACTTCCGAGGTGAGGTCGGCTGTACGATTTTACCGGGTTGAATGCAAAACAAAGCATTTCACTGGAGATAGTTACATGTGACAATAAAATATAATTAAATCTCCAGAGATGCTGCCTGACCCGCTGAGTTACTCTAGCACTTTGTGTCTACTCATGTTCTCATTGCAGTAAGGATGTCCCTGTGCCCCCACAGCCAGTGAATCTTGATTCCTACATAAACCCCTTCCAGCTTCTTTTTTTTGGTTGTTTGTTTGGAGATACAGCGCGGAAACAGGGCCGTCTGCCCACAGAGTCCGCACCAGCCAGTGATCCCCACACATTAACATTATCCTACACATACTAGGGACAATTTACATTGATACTAAGCCAATTAACCCACAAGCCTGTACACCTTTGGAGTGTGGGGGAAAACCGAAGATCTCGGAGAAAATCCACGCGGTCACAGGGAGAACATCCAAACTCAGCAGTCGTAGTCGGGATCGAACCCGGGTCTCCGGCGCTGCAAGCGCTGTGAGGCAGCAACTCTACCGCTGCGCCACCATGAAACAAGTCAATGCACAATGTCTCACACAACCAGTGAGTTGCAGAAACAGTGCTCTGCGACCAGCCCGTCTCCTGGCACTCTGGCTGAACACTGGCAGCTTGGATAAAGTCCAGGCGCTGGACATGGAGGCTTCTCTGCAGCTGGGAGTCAATGAGAGGGGTGAGGGAGAGGCACAGAAAGGCACAGGCCCTGCAGGAATTACAGAGAAGTTGTCCATTACACGGCCTTCAGTTCCCGTCCACTTGTGTCTGGGACTGGGCAATGTGTGAAAGTGTGCAGCAAGGAATCCCAAACTTCCCAGTGGTAATGGGAAATGATTCAGCAGCCTGGAATTCTGTGCTCGGATACACTTGGCAAATGTTTGTCTGCTTCATGCAAAGATCTCTCAGCGGGAACTGAACCAGGCAGTTGGGATCTTTTATTGTCCAATAACCTAAAAGATTTTTTTATTTGTTGAGGAAAGTTGCTACCAACTGGTGGCACCAGCATTTAAAAAAGGAGCCAAGTTAGTCATTGCATAGAGTCACAGAGCACAGGGGGAGACCACTTGGCCCTTCATACCTCTGCTAATTAATTCCAGGAAAGGACACAAAGTGCTGGAGTAACACAGCGGGCAGGCAGCATCTCTGGAGAACACAGACAGGTAATGTTCCGGGTCTGGACCGTTCTGCACATTCATTCATTCCATTGTCTGGCTCTGATCTCATAACAAGCAAGCTTTCCATTTGCAAGTATCAGTATTTGCAAGGTTCAGTATCGGTACCAGTCTGAAGAAGGGTCTCGACCCGAAACGTCACCTATTCCTTATCTCCAGGGATGCTGCCAGACCCGCTGAGTTACACCAGCATTTTGTGTCTATCTTCAGTATGTAATCAATTCCCTCTTAAGCGTAACTTGTTTAAATTTCCTCCAATACGCTCTCAGAACAAAACAAAACACTGCAGATATGGAAATATGAAACTGAAAAAAAAATTCCAAAAGCACTTATAGGTCAGGCAACATTCACAAATAGAGTAAAGAAAAAGGTGGATGCAGGTGAAGGGGGGGGGGGGGGGGGGGGGAGTTAATTGGCAGATGGGTGGACAAAGGCTAGAGATGAAAAGGAGACATAAGGTCGCCGGAAGAGTAGTGAAATGTAAAGCCAGAAGAGGTGTAAGGGGATGGAGGGAGGAAGGGGGAGAGAAGATCAGGTGACTTGATCTTCTGCCAACTTGAGGAACTTCACAAGATGGAATCGTCGACAAGCCACCTCAGGTGAGGTAGCATTGAGGGTAAATCCAATCACCTTAGTTTAGTTTAGTTTAGAGATACAGAGCAGAAACAGGCCCTTCGTTCCACCGAGTCCATGCTGACCAGCAATTCCCATACACAAACGCTATCCTACACTCACTGCACACAATTTACAATTTTTACCAAAGCCAATTAACCTACAAACCTGTCTGCCGTTGGTATGTGGGAGCACCCTGGGAAAACCCACGTGGTCACGGGAAGAACGTACAAACTCCATACAGACAGCACCCGTAGTCAGGATCGAACCCGGGTCTCTGGCGCTGTAAGGCAGCAAATCTACAGCTGCCCCACCGTGCCGCCCCATGCCAATCTGTCATAAGTTTTGATGCACTTTCAAATATATCTGAAGATCATAAGACCATAAGGTATAGAAACAGAATTAGGCCATTCAGCCCATCGAGTTTACTCTGCGATTCAATCACGAATGATCTATTTTTCCCTCAACCCCATTCTCCTGCTTTCTCCCTGTAACCTTTCATGCCTTTCATAATCAAAAACCTATCTGCCTTAAAATACCCAATGTCTTGGCCTCCACAGCCACCTAGGGCAATGAATTCCACAGATTCGCCACCCTCGTCTCCATTTTGAAAGTACGTCCTTTTATCCTGAGGCTGTGCCCTCTGGCTCTAGAATATCCCATGACTGGAAACATCCACTCCACATCCACCATATCTAGGTCTATCATTATTCGGGAGGTTTCACTGAGAAAATGGAGAATAGCCAATGGAGAAATTTGAAAACTATGCAAATAGATTTAAATAATTTAATGTAATAAATTTTTAAAATTACATTTTAGATTATAGTTAAAGCATCGCAATTTTTTTTTTTAATTGAAGAAACGGGTAAGTAAAGCAAAATGGTTTAAACAATGGCTTGCATTTAGTTTTACCCCAGGCTTGATTGCTCCATTCAGATGAATGGATTTACCATCTGTAGCCCAGACCTCCCGACTGCAGAATTGAGAGGCCAGAAGCAAAGGGCTGGCTATCACTCAGCTCTGCTTAATCCATTGTACCTTGTTCGGCTCACAGTGAACGGGCATGTCAGGGGTTGTACTGAAGGAGATCTCCCCGGGTCAATGCTCAGACACACTGGCTTGCCTGAGGCTTGCGAATAAAAGAAAATATCGGGGAGGGTTGAAAGAGGGGAACAGAAGCAGTAGTGTTCAGTTCAATACCATTCAATCATATCATGACTTCTATGAACTATCATAACTACAAACTTCTATGGACAGTCTTTCTTTGCACTAGAGACTAAATGTTTTTTTTTTTTGCACTAGCATTGTGGCTATTAATTTATTTAAAATGTTAATGCGTATTAAAGATATCTATGCATATTATGTTTACAGAGCCTGTTATACGGCTGCAAGTAAGAATTTCAGTATTCCGCTGTCGGTACATGTGGAAATTAAACACGCTCCACACTTGAGTGTATATGCCACCATCTTTGCTCCCTGCCCTTCCTCTTATCGGCACATCTCCCTTTTTTATAGAAGTTATCAGTTCACGATAGGAGTTGCACAGTAGGGTTGCTGAGACCCGGGTTCGATCCTGACTACGGGTGCTGTCTGTGTGGAGTTTATACGTTCTCCCTGTGACCGCTTGGGTTTTCTCCGGGTGCTTCGAGTTCCTCCCACACGCCAAAGGCGTGCAGGTTGCAGGTTAGTTGGCTTTGGCAAAAATGGCAAATTGTGTAGGATAGTACTAGAGTGCGGGGTGATCACTGGCCAGCGTGGACTGAGTGGGCCACGGGGCATGTCACTGTGCTGTACCTCTAGAGTGATGAATGTGGATGTAGAGGCAAGATCAGCAGTTATTGACCATCCCCTGCAGCGTTTGAGAAGATGCCTGTGAACTGACGGCGAATGTATTTCCATGACGTGGTTTAGGGAGATTTTGATCTGATGGTGACGAGGGTCAGCAAACACGTCCAAATGGAGGGAAGGTTATTGATGAAGCAGCTGCTGTTCGCTCCATCAACAACAATGCCTTGAGAAATTCTTCAATCTCAGAAATATTAGTTGCTCTCCAGCGACTACAGCATTTTGGCAAAAATAAAACTGAATTTTTACTGAAGAAGAATCTTGAGCGGTTACATCACCTATCCACATTCTCCACAGATGCTGACCCACTGAGTTAGTCCAACATCTTGTGTCTCGTACAGTTAACCAGTATCTGCAGTTCTTTGTGTCTGAATTTCTACGCTCCTGATTTGTCCCCAAAATAACCTGGCTGTAATCATGGGTTGTCTGTCCCTTGTCCTACATTCTCCCACCTGAAGGAGCAGTGTCTCCAACACTTCTCTCCTCCTGAGGACTTAATCTGTTCCATTTACAACAAGACAGATGACATTGTTCCTTTAATCCGGTCGGGTTTTTTTAAGGTTTTGCATTATATCTCCACAAATACTCTCAATATTCAAATCATTGTTACAATCTAAGGTAAACTCCAATCACACGCTATCTTAATTATGGATGCAGCCCAGACCATCACGCAAATCAACTTTCCTTCCAGTGACTCCATCTTCATGCTGCCTCGGCAAGACCACCAGCATAACCAAGGACGAATCTCACCCCGGACGCTCCCTCTTCTCCTCTCTCCTATCCGGCAAGAGGTACAGAAAACACAAACCTCCAGATTCAGGGACAGTTTCTTCCCAGTCCTTATCAGGCAACCGAGCCACCCTGTCATCAACTAGAGAGCGGGCCTGAGCTACCGTCTACCTCATTGGAGACCCTTGGACTAACTCCAATTGGACTTTAGTGGACCTTATCTTGCACTAAACATTATGCCCTTTATCCTGATTCTGTGCACTGTGGACGGCTTGATTGTGGTCATGTATAGTCTTTCCACTGACTGGGTAGCACGCACCAAAATATTTTTTCACTGTACCTCGGTACACGTGACTGTGAACTAAACAAAATTAAACTGAATTTTCAGAAATCCCAATAGTTTAACATCGGGCTCACCTGATTCTACTTCCCCTTTAAACTCATTGGGATCGCAGATCTCACACTCCCTTTACATTCGCTGGAAGTCTGGCTCCATGCTCTCCTTAAACTCACTGGGGCTCAATTTCCAGCACTCCCTTTAAATTCACTTGTAAAATTTATTACACTGCTGTGTGTAATGTCAAAAGAGAAATACATTAGGAGTGTGGTGGTGAATTACTAGAACATAGAACAGTACAGCAGAAGAACATGCCCTTTGGATAACAATGTTGCTGCAGAACATGATGCCTAAACTAATGCCTTCTGCCAAAACATGATTCATATCCCTCCATTCTCTGCACACTCATGCATATATCTAAAAGCCTCTTAAATGCCACCGTCATATCTGCCTCCACCCACCACCCCTGGCAACGCGTTCCAGGCACCCACCAGAACTTTCCCCTTCTCACCCTAAGTCTATGCCATTTCCTTTGACATTTCCACCCTGGGAAGAAAGATTCTGACTGTCTACCCTCTCATTGCCTCTCACAATTTTAAATCCTGCCAGTAGGCCTCCTCGCAACCTCCAATGAACCAGAGCAAGCAATCCAAATTTGACCAACCTCACCTCATAATTAATCCCCTTACTCCATGTAGCCTTCTGCTAAACCACTACTGCACCTTCTCCAGAGCCTCCACGTCCTTGCTGTAATGCGGCGACCCAATTTGCACACAATACTCTGAATGTGGCCAAACCAACATTTTATAAAGCTGCAACATGACTTCCTGACTCGTATACTCCATACCCTGAACCATGAAGGTAAGCATAGCCCTCGCCTTCTGTAGCACTGTTTCTACTTGTGTGGCTATTCCAGGGAGCTATGGATTTGCACTCCGAGGTAGCTCTGCAAATCAATGCTATTAAAAAATCTTGCCATTAACTGTGTCTCCTGCAGCAGAACACAAAATGCTGGAGGAACTCTGTGGGTCAGGCATTCTCAAGGGAATGGACAGATTATATTTTGTGTCAGGACCCTTCTTCAGATCTGAAGAAATGTCATGACCTGAGATGCTGCCTGACCCAGAGATCTTCCAGCACTTTGTTTTATGCTCAAGATTCCAGCATCCACATTCTCTTGAGTCTCCACTTTCTCCCTACATTTGACATCCCCAAAGAGCAACGCCTCACACTTGCCCAGATTAAACTGCAGCTGCCATTTCTCAGTCTATGTCTATAACTGATCAATATCCTGCTGTATCCTTCATCAACTTTCTTTAACGTGCACAACATTGTCTATTTATGTGTGGTTTGCAAACTTACTAACCAACCTAACAATATTTTTTGTCCCGCCGAGCCTCTGAGTACTCCCGCACTTTGTGTCTTTCTTTGGTATAAACCAGCATCTGCAGTTCTATATTTCTACATTTTCGTCCAAATCATTTATATGTATCGCTAACAACAGAGGTCCCAACACTGATCTCTGTGTAACATCAATAGTCATAGACCTTCAGCCAGAATGATACTCTTCCACCACAACCCTCTGTCTTCTATAGGTAAGAAAGTTCTGAATCTATTCCTTTTCTCCAGAGATGCTGTCTGACCCATCCAGCATTTTGTGTCTATCCTTGATACATCTTAATCTTCTGGATCAACCTACGAGTGTAACATTGTATATTTTGGAAAATCAGCCAGTCCAGATCCACAGATTTCCTGAAGCATTAACAGAGGTTTAATATAGTAAATTTTCAGATCCCCTCAGCCCGCTTGTTCTTTGTACATTGCTGAGATACTCAGCCTGGGCCGACTGTGCTCTGGAGTTTGACTGACTAAACCCACTCTCCCTCCAACCGCAGACCCAGTAGGGTCTCGACCCAAAAAGTCACCTAACCATATTCTCCAGAAGTGGTGCGGCGGTAGAGTTCCGGGTTTGATCCTGACTATGGGTGCTGTCTATACGGAGTTTGCACGTTCTCTCCGTGACCGCGTGGGTTTTCTCCGGGTGCTCCGGCTTCCACCCAGACTCCAAAGATGTACAGGTTTGTCAGTTAATTGGCTTGGTATGAATATAAAATTGTCCCTAGTGTGTGTAGGGTAGTGTTAATATGCGGGGGTCACTGGTCAGTGAGGACTCAGTGGGCTGAAGGACCTGTTTCCACACTGTATCTTTGAACTAAACTAAACTAAACTCCAAAGACGTACAGATTTGTCGGTTAATTGACTTCGGTAAAGATTGTAAATTGTCCCTAGTGTGTGATGGTGTTTGTGTATGGGGATCACTGGTCGGCATGGACTAGCTGGGCCAAAGGGCCTGTATCTGTGCTGTATCTCTAAAACTAAAACTAAAAAGCTGGAGTAACTCAGCGGGACAGGCAGCAGACAGGAGCAAAGGAATGGGTGACATTTCGGGTCGAGACCTTTTTTCAGTTGGAAACTAATAAGATGCTGCCTGACCTGCATAGTTACTCCACCACTTGGTGTTCTACACAAGATTCCAGCATCTGTGTTTCCTTGTGCTACTGCCTTACATCTCCTGCCCTTTATTCTCACTCCATGTTCATGTTTGGTTTATGATTGGCAACTCTACCAGCCTCTCCTTACCCAGTGTGCCATATTTATCAGCCCATTGTTGCCTTGTGCATTGTAAACTGTCCTTCGGACAGGTTCTGCAGTATTTTCTTGAGCAGGACCTTTTTTAAATCTCAGAAAAACATATATTTCTGTTTGACCACTTGGGAATCAGGAAGATTATTCCGACTGAAGAAGGGTCTCAACCCGAAATGTCACCCATTCCTTCGCTCCTGTCTGCTGCCTGTCCCGCTGAGTTACTCCAGCTTTTTTTGTCTATCTTCGATTTAAACCAGCATCTGCAGTTCTACACACCAGCAGAAAAAGTTTCCCCAGATCTATCCAATTAAAACATTTTGGAGGTTTGCACCATTATTAATAGGACATTGAGGGACTGTAGAGGCTGCAAAGAAGATTTATGAATCGCAGATAGTGGGACAGGGATTCAAGGCGGCTAAAAAGCATGGGTGATGCTTTCCTTTGTTAGTCGAGATTGAAATGTAATAGCGTGGAGATGTTGCAAACACCGTATGCAAAACTACATAGATCACAACTCGAGCATCCTGCACAGTTTGGGTCACTAAGTTACAATAACATTTCTGTGTAAGGAGGAACTGCAGATGCTGATTTACATCGAAGATAGACTCAAAATGCTGGAGTAACTCAGCGGGACAGGCAGCATCTCTGAAGAGAAGGAATGGGTGATGAGTCTGAAGAAGGGCCTCAACCCTAAACATCAACCATTCCTTCTCTCCCGAGGTGCAGTCTGTCCCGCTGAGTTACTCCAGCATATTGTGTCTATGTTCACAATAAAGTTTTGATTGATTATTCACAGATACAGCATGGGTACAGGCCCTTCAGCCCACCGAGCCCATGCTGATCGTCATTCACCCATTCACACTAGTTTTACGTGAATGGGCGTATTCACTCTCTACATAATGTAGGCAATTTACAGAGGTCAATTAATCTACAAATCCTCATGGCTTTGGGGTATGGAGCGCCCGAAGGAACCCCACACAGTCACAGGGTGAACGCGCAAACTCTACACAGACAGCACCCGAGGTCAGGATCGAACTTGTGTCTCTGGCACTGCGAGGCAGCAGCTTACACCTACGACACTGATTCTCACAATGGGACTACACTGGAGAGGGTGCAAAGAAGATGTATATTAATGCAGCCAGCACTAGAAAATGTTAACTCTGAGGAAAGATGGGACAGGCTAAAGTTATTTTCCAATGTCTCTCTCCATGCAGTATCTCTGAACTAAAAGTTTAGTTTAGTTTATTTATCGTCAAGTGCAGTGAAAAACATTTTTGTTGCGTGCTAACCAATCACTGGAAAGTCAAGTGTACAGATACATGATTAAAAGAATTATGTCAATTACATTTAGTGCAAGATAAAGTCCAGTAAACTCCGATCAAAGATAGTCCAAAGGTCTCCAATGAGGTAGATAGTAGCTCAGGACTGTTCTCTGGTTGTTGGTTGGATGGTTCAGTTGCCTGATAACAGTTGGGAAGAAACTGTCCCTGAATCTGCAGGTGTGCATTGTCACACTTCTGCATATTTTGCCTGATGGGAGAGGAGTGCGACTTGTCCTTGATCATGCTGCTGGCCTGGCTGGGGGCAGTATGAGGTGTAAATGGATTCAGTGGAAGACAGGTTGATTTGTGTGATGGTCTGGGCTAATCATCGAGTGATGCAGCGTGGAAACAGGCCCTTCGGCCCAACGCCCATACCGGCCAACATGTCCCAACTGCACTAGCCCCACCTGCAATCGTTTAGTGCATATCCCTCCAAACCTGTCCTATCCATGGACTGGTCTAGCTGTCTAACCGGCATCAACTACCTCCTCTGGCACTTTGTTCCAGACACCCACCACCCTTCATGGCAGCATCCACAATTCTCTGCAATTTCTTGCGGTCTTGGATGGAGCATCACTCAGACCAGGCTGTGAGACATCCCGATAAAATGCTTCCCACTGTGCATCTGCAGAGCTGACCAAATGGCCTGCCAGATTGCTGTAAAGGGTGATGTTCCACACAGACATGCACAGGATGCAGTCGGCAGTGGGAGAGCTTTTCATCTCCCGCCCACCAGCCCTCGGACGTCTCATTTCCTTCTCACCAGCGGAGCTGGGGGACCTCCCAGGAGAGCAGCGGCTTGCACGGCCACATGGAGCGAGTCAGTGGAACGTCTTGGCAGCACCCGTGGAAATGGAAAGTCAAGCAGGACCGGCGTAATTAAAGGACGCGATCCACCCCTCCCTCTGCTCAGGCTGCACAGATGTAGCTTGCTTCAGTCAGCTCCCTCTCAATCACACATTCTCAAACCATCGGGGGCAGATTCCCAGACACCATCCTCAGATCAATCCTTGTTAACAATGCGTAGTTCTTTAAGCTGTGACGTGGGAACACTTGCTGTAAGTAGAAACAAAGAACTGCTGATGCTGGTTTATACCAAAGATGGTCACAAAGTGCTGGAGTGACTCAGTGGCTCAGGCAGCATCTCTGGAGGAAAAGGATAGTTAACGTTTCAGGTCCGGACCCTTCTTCAGAATCTGAAAAATCTCAGGTCTGAAGAAGTGCCTCTGCTTTAAAAATACCCAATGAATTGACCTCCACAGCTATCTCTGGCTGAGGAAATTCCTCCTCATCTTCTTTCTAAAGATAGGTCCTTTTATTCTGAGGATGTTCCCACTGGTCCTAGACTCTCCCAAAAGTGAAAACATCCTCTCTACATCCACTCTACCAAGACCTTTCACTATTCGGTAAGTTTGAATGAGATGCCCACTCATCCTTCTAAACACCAGCGAATACAGGCCCAGAGCTGTCAAATGTTCATCCCATGTTAACCCAATCGTCTCCGGGATCATTTTGTGTAAACCTTCTCTGGACCCCTTCCAATGCGAGCATATCACTCCTTGGCTATGGGGCCAAACTGCTCACATAAGTCCAAATGAAACTGCATTTGCGTGGGTGTCGGGAGATTATATCAGAGAATCAACAGAGGCTTCCCCCCGGGCACCTCAGTCCACGTCACTGAAACAGACTTACCTGGTTACTGGCGTATGTCGGCCTTGCTCTAAAAATTGGCCGTCAAGTTTCGTTTCAGTTTTAGAAATACAGCATGTAAACAGGCCCTTCACCCACACCGACCATCGATTACCAGCTAACATTCATTCTACATTATTCCACTTTCTCATCCACTCGCAACGTGCTAGGGGCAATGTTACAGAGGGCCAATTAGCCGACGAGCCCGCACATCTTTGCGACGTGGCAGGAGACCGGAGCACCTGGAGGAGACCCACGTGGTCACAAGGAGTATGTGCAAGCTCCACACAGACGGCAACCGAGCTCAGGATCGAACCCGTATCTCCGATGCAGTAAGGCAGCAGCTCTACACGGTGCACCACTGTGCCACCCAAAGTGCCCACACAGTGAATGGGTTTTGTTAGTTGTACATTGAAACAGTCTCAAAGGAACATGAAAGCCACAATATAAGCACACGTCTCATGTTAACAATATAACCGGCAGGGTTTGGGTGGAGAGGGTTGCCAGCTGCAGTCACTGTGCGTAAATGAGGCTTAAATGGATTATAGTTGGTTAGATACAGAAACTAGAATCCTGCTCTCCAATCACCACAAACTGCCAGTTATTCTATTATTCACATTGTAAACTTTATGAGATAGTTGTGCTCAGATTAGAGCGTGTGACTGCACCCTGTGGGGATTGGTGCCTTATGGTTTTATTCCAATGATACACACTTCAGAGCACCATAAGATTATCCAACATAAAGATCATCCAACAAATGTTTCTTAATGCATTGTGCATCATTACAAGTGCCAAAATGACAATGAATCCACAATTTGTTTTCCATTACTACCGCAGTATTTTTGGATAGAGTGCATGTGGACAGGATGGTTCCATTGGTGGAATAGTCTAGGACCAGAGGCCAGAGCCTCAGAAAAAAACCATGGACCTTTAGAAAGGAGATGAGAAGGGACTTCTTTAGTCAGAGGGTGGTGAATCTGTGGAATTCATTGCCTCAGGCAGCTATGGAGGCCAAGTCACGGGGTATTTTTAAGGCAGTGATTGACAGATTCTTGATTAGTAATGGTATTAGGAGAATGGCGTTGAGGGGGAAAGATAAATCAGCCATGATTGAATGGTGGAGTAGACTTGATGGGCCAAATGGCCTAATTCTGCTCCTATCACCTACGAACTATGAAATCAGCTCCTTACTGGACTGTAGTTGCAAACGTGCTTGGGGCTGTTTTCTATTTCATAGTCGTTCAAGCAAGAATGGTTGAGGAATTGAGTATAAGGATCAGGAAGTCTTGTTGCAACTTTAGAATTCTTGGGCTCGGCTGAATATGGAACATTGTGTGCAGTTCTGGTCGCCCCATTACAGGATGGATGTGGAGGCTTTGGAGAGAGTGCAGAAGAGGTTTCCCAGGATGGTGCCTAGATCGAGGGTGTTTGACAATAAGGAGAGATTGATGTGTTCTCTGTAGTGTCGAAGGTTGAGGGGAAACCTGAGAGAAGTATATAAAATTATGAGAGGTGGAAAATTCAAAGACTACAAAGCATAGCACTAAGATCAGAGGGACAAAGTTTAAAGGAGATGTGCGCGGTGAATCTTTTGGAATGTGCTGCTAAGGGTGGTGATGAAAGCAGATATGATGATGATTTGAGGATTTTACATAGGCATATGGATATGGATATGCAGGGAATGGAGCGATCATGTGCAGAGAGGGGAAATTAACTTGGAATTATGTTTGCCATAGATGTTCCTGCTCTCTACTGTTCTACATTCTAGGTTCTATCAGAACCTTAATGTGATTATCTACTAATACGTCCGAGAATGAGAGGAATAGATTGGGTGGACACACAGAGTCTCTTGCCCAGAGTAGGGGAACCAGAGGGCTGAGGTTTTGGGTGATGGGGGGAAAGATTTTATAGAAATCTGAGCGGTAACCTTTTCACACAAAGGGCAGTGGGTGTATGGAACACGCCACTGGAGGAGGTAGTTAAGGCAGGGATTATTGCAATGTTTAAGAAACAATTAGAACAGGATATGGGCCAAACGCAGGCAAGTGGAACTAGTGTAGATAGGAGATGTTGGTCGGTGTCGGGAAGTTGGGCCAAAGGGCCTGTTTCTACACTGTATGACTCTATAATTAGGGATTCCATAATCTA
This sequence comes from Leucoraja erinaceus, assembly GCF_028641065.1. NCBI lineage: Eukaryota > Metazoa > Chordata > Chondrichthyes > Rajiformes > Rajidae > Leucoraja > Leucoraja erinaceus. Next base: position 28,065,679 of record NC_073393.1, on the reverse strand, counting down.
AACACGGCCCCAACAACCAATTTTTATTTGTTTGTGAGTGCATTTGTGATGTGCATCTGTCCTTGTATGTGTCTGTCAGTACATCTGTTCATCTGGGTCTCTCTATCTATGACTATCTTTGCAGTTGTGTACACATTCCCACACACAGCTTCAGCCAGAATCACAAGAGAACAGACGGAGACTGGAATTTCCATACGATTTACTGGAATCGGCTTATTCATAGCAAAGTGGCACCAATCCTGCTGGGATCAACTCACTCAAGCAAGCAGCACTGTACTTCCAACAATTTTTGGGAGACGCTTGAGACGCCTGTTCTTGGTTAAAAGAGGCATCAGCGAATGTTCTAAATAATGCAAGTCACTGCAAAAAAGGAAAACAGATTAGCCAACAATGTTTGAGTGATAGGTGAGGGAAACTGATCGATTGACTTTAGATGTTAGACTTCAGAGATACAGCGCGGAAATAGGCCCTTCAGCTGACTGTGTCCGCGCTGACCAGCGATCACCCCATACACTGGCACTATCCTACACACTAGGGACACTTTATACATTTACAGGAGCCAATTAACCTAAAAAACTGTCCGTCTTTGGAGTGTGGAAGGAAACCGGAGCACCCAGAGAAAACCCACGCAGTCACAGGGAGAACGTACCAACTCCGAACAGACAGCACCCATAATCAGGATCAAACCCGGCTCGCTGGCATGGATTGATATTTTTGATTGAAAGGTTTTTTTATTGATTGATGGATGCAGCATGGAAACAGGCCCTTCTGCCCACCAAGTCCATGCCGACCGTCAATCACCTGTTGACACTAGTTCTGTTATTTATCCTATGGTTTATTCACATCCATTCCCTAGCTAAACAACAACTGCATGCATACCGACTACAGCTATTACCTCCTCTCCACTGTGGTGGTGGGTAAATGGAATGAGCTGCCACAGGAGGTAGTTGAGACAAGTACTATAACATTTAAAAGGCATTTGGACAGGTACATGGATAGGAAAGGTTGAGAGGGATATGGATCAAACCCGGACTTCCATAGTTGGGCATCTTTGATCGGCATTGGGCAAGGGCTGTATGACTCTCTGACACCACCCCTGCTTTCAGAGCACCTCAACCTGTTTCATCACATCCTTACGTATTTGATGCGCTCTCTGTTTGCCTGATAAAATGTATTTTTTTCTGAGCAGTTCACTTTCTCAATGTTTTATTTCCTCCCGCGTTCATAAGTTACAGGAGTAGAATTAGGCCATTCGGCCCATCGAATCCGCTCCGCCATTGAATCATGGTTGATCTTTGCCGCTTAATCCCATTATCCTGCCTTCTCCCCATAACCCTTGACACACGTCTCTGCCTTAAAAATATCTGCTGACTTGTTCTCCACAGCCCTCTGTGGCAACGAGTTCCCCATTTAACTACCCTCTGACTAAAGAATCTCCTCCTCACCTCCTTTCCAAAAGAGTGCCATTTAATCCTAAGCCTATGACCTCTGGTCCTAGACTCTCCCACCCGGGGAAGCATCCTTTCCACATCCACTCTATCTATGCTTTTCATTATTCTGTAAGTTTCAATGAGGTGCCCCCTCAACATTCTAAACTCCCGCGATATGCTGTCAAACGTTCATCATATGCTAAGCCACTCATTCCTGGAATCATTCTTGTAAACCAGCTTTGGGTCATCTCCAGAGCCAGCACATCCTTCCCCAGATATTGGGCCCAAATTTGCTCACAGTACTCCAAATGCAGTCTGACCAGCGCCTTATAGAGCCTCAGCATTACATCTCTGTTTTTGTATTCCAGTCCTCTTGAAATAAATGCTAGCATTGAATTTGCCTTCCTTACTACCGAGTCCAAATGTCTCTTTGTGTCTTGTGCATAAATACTTCTAAAAGAAAAATTTCTTTGAGGAATTTGAGTTTCCATTAGAAGTAACGAGCAAAAGGTGCCAGAAATCCAGTGAAGGGCCAGAGATGCACAAAGAGCGCTAAAGGAAGGGTTGTTGGCTCTGACCCAGGGGACTCCCAGGCCAGACCTGTGGGACCCAGCAAAAATAAACAGCTCCAGCAAAACACTTCTGTCCTGTCTTAGGGGTTGGGGAAAAGTCACAGAGCCATGGAAGGAATGTACAAGGCTGCAGTGTTATTATTGGTCTCCATTCAATGCCATTATACATTGGGGGCCCTACAGCTCTGACAGTGGTCGTTGCACAAAGGTTTGGGCTGCGAACGTCCACCGCTCTATAGGGTCTGACTGGCGTCTGCAATGATAAGGGAGAAAGAGAGAGAGGAAGAGAGATAGAGAGAGAAATATGAAAGAAAGAGTAAAAGAGAGAAAAAAAGAGAGAAATGAAAAAATGAGTGAGATATAGAGAAAGGACAAAGAAAGGAAGATAATAAGAAAGAGAGGAGAGAATGAGAAATAGAGAGAGAGAAATATGAAAGAAAGAATAAAAGAGAGAAAGAGAAAGAAAAGATAAAGAAAGAAAGAAAAAGGGGCACAAAGAGAGAGTGAGAAATAGAGAGAGAACAAGAGAAACAACGAGAAGAGAGAGAGTGAAAAATAAAGAGAGAGAATGAGAGAAAGAGAGAGAGAGAAAGAGAGAGAGGGGAAGAAAATAACCCCACAGAAACTCTCAACAGATGCATGAAAGCTTGTCAGCATTCCTGTAAGGTAAAGTGAGGTCACGCGGGCAGGAAGACAATATAAAGACTATTTGGGCTCCCTCAGCCAGATGTGTTTTAATAAGGCAGCTGCCCTCCAAGTTAATAAGGTCAGGTTCTGGCTCCAGAAAGACGAGCAAACAAGCGGGGCCTTGGCTGAAGTACAGTACTGACTTGGCACTGCTGCCTGGCTTCCTGAATTATTCCAGCTTCGGAGAGGAGAACGCTCCCCTCGCTCCATGCTTTTATTAGAAGTTTCCCTCATAGGCAAAAAAAAAGGGGAATTAAAAGGGAAAAAAAAATCAAATGCTAATTTTAGCTCGGCAATTCATCCTCCGCATGTGTGGGAGGCTGAGATGGCAGCAAAATTCTACAAGGCCATTAATCCATGATTGATGTCTGTGTGTGTGTGTGTTTGTCAGTGTGTTTGTCAATGTATTTTTGTGATTGTGTGTTAGTGTGTGTGTCAGTGTATGTGTGTTTGTGTGTGTGTCAGTGTATGTGTGTTTGTGTGTGTGTCAGTGTATGTGTGTTTGTGTGTGTGTCAGTGTATGTGTGTTTGTGTGTGTGTCAGTGTATGTGTGTTTGTGTGTCTGTGTGAGTTTGTGTGTGCCAGCTTGTGGATGTGTTTATATGTGTGTATGCATACATAACGCACACACACACACACACACACATGCATACACACACACATATATATTATATATATTACACACATATGTATATATACGCTGGGCTCGATCCCAACCTCAGGTCCTGTCTGTGCGGAGTTTGCACATTCTCCCTGTGACCATTCAGGTTTCCACCGAGTGCTCTAGTTTCCTCCCACATCCCAAAGATGTCCGGTCTTGTTATAGGTTCACAGGTCATACGAGATGAATTAGGCCATTCGGCCCATCGAGTCTACTCTGCCATTCCATCATGGCTGATCTATCTTTCCCTCTTCCCCCGCCTTCTCCCCGTATCGCTTGATACCGTTACTAACCAAGAACCTGTTAATCTCCGCCTTAAAAATACCTAATGACGGCCTCCACGGCCATCTGTGGAAATGATTTCCTCAGATTCACCACCCTCTGACTAATGAAATTCCTCCTCATCTCCTTTCTAAAGGTACGTCCTTTTAGGCCGGGGCTCTACCCTCTGGTCCTAGACTCTCCTGTTGCCCCTGGCATGCAATAGAGTGGGTGCAAAAGAAAATTGCCCCTGGCATGCAATAGACTGGGTGCAAAAGTGGGATAACATAGAACTAGTGTGAACGGGTGATCGATGGTCGGTGTGGACTTGGCAGGCCGAACGGCCTGTTTCCATGCTTTATCTCCAATCTGAACTCCCCCCACCCACTTCACCAGCACCAAGACCAAATCCAACGGCGTGCATCAGGTTGATAAGAGCCGGGCTTTCGGGGAGGGAAAGGAGAGCAGCCGAGAAATCAATGAAACATTTTTCTGGCAAGGACGGCCTCTGAATGCTGGACGCGAGCCCAGCCCTGCACCGAATTTAAACAAACTCCTGTCGCAACCATCTGCTCGACTTAAATAAATCAAACAGTCTGTTGAGCGGGTGGGTGATCAAGTTTCCATCTGTGCAGCAGCCTGCCCGCCCGCCTGGAGCCTACACTTGCAATGAGCAGCCAAATGTCCTGGCAGCCTGCGATCCCTCTCCCCACTGCCTCCCGCCCCCTCCCTCTCTTCTCTCTCCAGGTCTCTCGGTCACTTCCTCAAATTCCTTCAGGAAAACCAAACACCCGCTGTGGAAGCTAGAAGCAGGCTGTTATTTTCACAGTTCACTGCAAATTGGGAGGGTGGGGGATGGAGCAAAATTACCTCCCACCCCATTCCTCCCCAGGTTCTTATTGCCAGTGGATGCGGGATGGGAGGGGGGGCGATTGGGGGGGGGGGGGGGGGGGGGGGGGGTTATGAGTAGGATTGATGGTATGAAAACCTGTGTGGAATTTCAGGTCTGTTATTTATTGAAAATAAAATACAAGAGGGAAACTAATCAAAGTGACTCATGTTTAAATTCACAGAGTCATGCAGTGTGGAAACAGGCCCTTCGGCCCAAGTTGCCCACACTAACAAACATGTCCCATCTACACAAGTCCCACTTGCTGTGTTGGGTCCATATCCCTCCAAATAAACCTGTCCGATCATTTTAAAAAATGCATTAACAGTTTTAAAAGGCCAACCTGGGTTTTTCAATGATTCAATTCAATGATTGAATGGTTCAATTATACTTTATTGTCACACGTACCGAGGTACAATGAAATTCGTTGTTTGTGCATACAATACGATAAAATCATACAGCAGACGTCACCTAGGCAAGTACACAAACAGTCGCCACGTTTCTGGCACCGATGATGTGGTTAACGTGTCACAGTGTGAAAAAAAGAACAGAAGCACTTCTGCTCTCACCCAACCACCCAATCCTTCTGGTGATGTTAGCCGATGCTAGCAAGCTGGGTAACAACCAGTTCTTGGAGATTCACAACTTCTACTTGCAGCACCTGAACAAGCCAGCTTCCTTCGTTGAAGGTGAATCTGAAGGCACGTCTCCCTCCTCCCCTTTCCCTCGCTCCTGGTTGCACACAATCTCCTCGTTGCCGTGTTGAGGTTTAGTGTTAGCCCAAGGCTGCCATGCAGTCATACAACACAGATACAGACCCTTTGGCCCAACTCCTCCGTGCCAACCAAATCGTCCCCATCTAAGCTAGTCCCATCTGCCTCTGTTTGTCCCACATCCTTCCAAACCATTCCCATCCATGTACCTGTCCAAGTGTTGTTTAAATGTTGTTAAAGTACCTGCCTTGACTACCTGCTCGTTCCATACACCAACAACCCTATATGTGAAAAAGTTGCCACTCAGGTTCCTATTAAATCTTTCCCAACTCTTCCATCTTCCCGAAATCCCCAGCACGCAATAGACAACGGATGTTGTCCTCGACAGCATTCTGAATACACACTGATCCAAAGCTCAACTGCTACCTTGCCAGAGATGGTCTTACACACACCTTTATGTCACTTTTATACTGATAATGACTCAGGAGACCATGGTTCTGCACATCCCCTCCTTAGAACACGACAATGAAATGTTACATCACCATAGGCCCATTAATGCAACACACAATATACAATAATTGATAAGATAATAATTTGAAATATTTGATAACCATACCATAATAGTGCTAAACAAAATAGATGCAGTGAAAATACTGGAGTCCAGTAGCATCGGTGTTGAAGGACACAGGGTTTATCTTTCAGATCAATGACCACAACTCGATGAAAGATTGTTGAACCGAATCATTCACTTTTGTTTCTCTCCATGGATGCTGCCTGACCGGCTGAGTATCTTCAGTATTTTCTGTTTTTATTTCAGATTTCCAACATAGGATTTAGGAACAGGGCTATTGGCCCACAATAGCTGCGCCGAACATGATAAGCAAAATAAACTAATCATATCTGCCTGCACATGATCCATATCCCTCCATATCCATGTGCCTATCCAAAAGTATTTTAAGTGCTACGGTCATATCTGCCTTCACCGCCACCCGCACTAGCACATTCCAGGCACCCACCACCTACTGTGTAAAAGAAACTTGCCCTGCAAATCTTCTTTAAACTTGGCCCCTTTCACTTTAAAACTATGCCCTCCAGTCTTTGAGATTTCCACCCTGAGAAAAAAAGTTTCTGATATACATATCAGTCAGACATAAAATGCTGGTGGAATTCAGCGAGTCAGGCAGCATCTCTGGAGAAAAGGAATAGGTGCCATTTTGGGTCAGAACCCTTCTTCAGGAGTTTGAAGAAGGGTTCTGACCCAAAACATCACATTCCTTTTCTCCAGAGATGTTGCTTGACCTGCTGGGTTACACCAGCATTTTGTGTCTATCTTTAATGTAAACCGGCATCTGCAGTTCCTTCCTACTCTATATATTAGTCACACACACATATGATACATATATGTATGTATATGTATGTGTATGTATAGGAAGGAACTGCAGATGCTGGTTTAAACCGTAGACAGACACAAAAAGCTGGAGTAACTCAATGAGAATGTGTATATTTGTATATATTTATATATTATATAGATATAAAAATAGATGTATATATATATATATACACATTTTATATATCTATATACTATTAAAAGTCTTGACTTGTTTGTCTGTCTGTGATCTCAGGAGCTATGGCAAAACGATACACAGTAGCGCTGAATTTTTTGCAGAATCTTACTCAGCGTTTTCCGTCGTCGGTCTTGTCAGGTTTCCTTCAAATTAGATGTTATATTTTCACATTATTGTTATTAAGGTTTAAAAAAGGCAACTTTTACAAGATTTTTACTGTTAAAATCCTTCCTGCCAGCTTCCAACAAACTTTGATACAAAATTGCAATACAGGAACACTGTGCTTCCAGCAACTTTTCACCTGAATGGGATGTCACAGTCCTCCCCCCAGACATTTGCAACAATGTTGCTATCATACAACACTTACTCCAGCTCCTGGCAGGACAGGAGGGGGAGGGTGAATTGGTATTGCAATTGGGGAAGTGCAATTGGAATTTTTTTTAAAGTCCAGTGCTGGGGGAGGCAGGGGAGTGCTGAAATCTCACGTTTGGCCTAAGGGTCGAGTTGGGGGAACCACGCCTCCCGTGGGGGGCTACGGGTTAGTGGTGCAATATTTCATTGGGGAACGGGTTGCGTTCGGGGACCAGGCCTCCCGTGTGACAGGGACCCAACGAGTACCAGTTGGTCTAGTATATATATAAATATGTGTATATGTGCCTGTACGAATGTGTATGTATGTATGTATGTATGTATCTGTATATATATATATATATTTATTTATTGTGTCATATATTTATACACACGCACATATAAACACATAAACTTCCATCAAGTATCCCTTTTTGCTATTCTATTTTTCTTTTGCTGCTTGGAGAGTTTCCAGCATTCTCTGTTTATTCCAGACTTCCTGCAGTATGTTGCATTTACACCTCCATCCCTGAACTTAAACGCCAGCCAGAGATTTTCCTGTCTTCTCTCACCTTCCCACTAAGTGTCAACTCATCACCCATTCTCCCACAGAGCCTTCAGAGACTCCCCCCTCTGTGCTAACGGCAGCTTACAAACACGATAGCTGGCCGGACCACTAAAGAAAGATCAGTTCGCTGGCTCCAATATCTTATTTTTAGTTTGATTGTCACGCTAATTTACACAGTCTGCAACATGATACGGTGACGTTTACTTCCATGACCAGCTCAAAACAGGGCAGGCTCCAGACTGGAGCAGTCAATGTCTGGACGAATTGTAGTCACCTGAGAGAGACAAGAAAGAATTTTCCAAAGTACTTTTCCAAGATTAACCCTGCATTTCTATCTGGATTTCTGCCCCGTGATTACATGACTCTCGGAGGCTAGAGTTTGGGTCTGATAGTCAAGCCTTCCTGGTGCGGGGCTGCCTTGATGGACCTCCTGCAGAGCAGTTCATGTAATTACCCACATGAACATTTTCCCGCTCATTCCCACAATGACAGCTTCAGTCGAGGTTTTGGAAAGGAGTGAAATTTGTGAGGTGCATGACCATTACAACTAAATGACCATTATGTAAAACAAAAATTGACCAGCAAGAATAGACTTTCTCGGGCCACGAGGCTCGGTGTTTACCCAATCTATTCCTGTCGTGATTTTGTACACCTCTATAAGATCACCCCTCATCCATCCGCCTGCGCTCCAAAGAATAGAGTCCTAACCTGCTCAACCTCAGGCCCTCGAGCTCTGGCAAGATCCTCGTAAATCTTCTCTGCACCCTTTCTAGCAGGATTCTACCTGTTCTTCTAAAGGGCCTGCCCCACTTGGGCGTCATTTGTGCGTCAAGCAGATGGCGCGCAAAGATTTTGTACATCCCAAAATCCTGGGTTGCCGCTCGCGACCACGCTTCACTGCCTACGTCACCACGCACACGTAATGCGCACATCACGTGCGTCATGACACGTAAATGATGTCACATAAATTACGCTCAAATGAAGCCCAGGTGGGACGTAATGTCTAGACACAAGAAATTGTTGATGCTAGATTCTTGCGTGGAACTCAAAGTGCAGATGTAACTCAGCGGGGTTACTCTGGAGAACACGGACAGTTGAGTTGAGGGTATGTGCTCTGGAGACCTGCAGTCTGAAGAAGGGTCCTGCCGCAGAACGTCTCCTGTCCATGTCCACCACAGATGCTGCTTGACCTGCTGAGTTTCTCCAGTGTTTTATGTTCTATTACTTAATGTCCAACTCATCTACTAAGGCAAGATTCCAGTCTTGCGGCCTTTCCAAGACAGTGCACAGTTGAATCATGGATACGTTTTAGATTTAGAGATACAGCGCGGAAACAGGCCCTTTGGCCAACCGAGTCCGCACCGACCAGCAATCCCCGCACACTAACATTATCTGACACACACTAGGGACAATTTACACTTATACCAAGCCAATTAACCTACAAACCTGTACGTCTGTGGAGTTTGGGAGGAAACCGAAGATCTCGGAGAAAACCCACATGGTCACGGGGAGAATGTACAAACTCTGTACAGACAGCACCCGTAGCCAGGATTGAACCCGGGTCTCTGGCGCTGCAAGCACTGTAAGGCAGCAACTCTACCGCTGTGCCACCCTGCCGTCCTTGTTCTGGACTCTGCAGTCACGCTTCAACCCCAGATCCAAATTTGCTGTCAATTGAGCCAAGTTGACACTGACCACTTCTGAAGAGGGACTGACCTTTTGTAAGACGAGGCTGAATACAGTACCACTGTAATAGCAAATAAAATGAGTGTACATGACCACATTGAAAAATCCCACAGCGGTTTCTCATATCACAAGAAAACAAAACGCTGCGGATGGAGACACAAGTAACTGCAGATGCTGGAATCTTCAGCATAACACAAAGTGCTGGAGGAACTCAACGAGTCAAGCAGCATCTGCGGAGGGAATGTTCAGGTGATGTTTTGGGTCGGGACCCTTCTCGTGTGGCCAGTCACTGTGGTCATGACGCGACTGGATTTTCATTAAAAAACTCAATGGTTTACCAATGCCCTTGGGAAAGGAAGTTTTTCATCTTTGTCTACTTTAGTTTAGTTTACTTTAATTTAGTTTGGTTTAGTTTAGTTTTAGTGAAACAGTGTGGAAACAGGCCCTCGACCCACCGAGCCCTTGCCGACTAACAATCACCCCCCGTACAATTGTTCTATCCTCAACTCTAGTGACAATTTACAGTAGCCAATTAATCTACAGACCTGCACGTCTTCAGAATGAAGGAGGAAACCGGAGAAACCCAGGGAGAACGTGCAAACTCCATATTGACAGCGCTCGTAGTCAGGATCGAACCCGGGTCCCTAAGGCAGTAACTCTACCGCTGCATTACTGTGCCGCCCTATTGTTCCCAGCACTACTGCTGCTTCACAGGCTGGGAACTTCTTCATGTATTTAGTTCAGTCTTCTGACCCCCAGAGTTTCTCCAGCACTTTGTGGCAATCCTGAGATGCTGCATGTCTGAATCTCCCAGATGCCAAACATTTCAACTCCTCTTCCCATTCCCATACTGACCTTTCTGTCCTGGGCCTCCTCCAGAGTCAGAGCGAGGCCCAACACAAATTGGAGGAACAGCACTTTATATTTCGCTTGGGCAGCCTGCAACCCAGCAGTATGAATATTGATTTCTCTAATTTCAAACAACCCTTGCATTCCTCTCTCTCTCTCTCCATCCAGCATTTATGTGTCTATCATCGGTGTAAACCAGCATCTGCAGTTCCTTCCTATACAGAATTCCAACGCAAGTTGATTGAGCTGAGAAGCTTCTCTATCTACAGATGCAGCTTGACGACCTGAGCATTTCCAGATTTCTGTATTTATTTCTAATCTCATGGCTGGGACCCGTCAAATTATTTGGAGATAAGTACTTGCTCCGTCTTTGTGGATCAAGAACACATGTTTGCTCTGAAACAAGTTAAACTCTCATTATACCGTGCCAATTGATGGGCTTCCAAATAGTTTTGTTATAATGAAGTAATTCAGTATGTTCTTAACTATGCAGTGTTAACCAAACTATTCTGGGATCCTAATCTCCACTGGTTCCTAATTTCCACAGGCTCCGGAATGTTGAATATGGTGTAATTTCCCATTATGTTAGAGCTACAGCAAGGAAACAGGCCCTTCGGCCCACCGGGTCCGTGCCGACCAGCGATCATCCACACACTAGTTCTATCCTACACAATGGACAATTTTACAGAAGCCAATTCACCTACAAACCTGCGTGTCTTTGGAGTGTGGGAGGAAGGGAGACCGTACAAACTGCATAGAGACAGCACCCATATCAGGATTGAGCCCGGGTCTCAGGCACTGCAAGGCAGCAATTCTACCGCTGCGCCACTAAACTAAACTAATGTAACATCATCTGACTCCAACCCAAAACATCACCTATCCATTCCCTCCCCGGTTACTGCCCGTTCCTCCAGCTCTGTATGTTTTAACCTCTTCTGGGCAGTTCATCTGAATAAAAGCTCTAGTCTTTGACTTTGTTTCCGCTAGGCCTGACCATTCCAAGTGAAGAACATTTGCAGCACCATCTGAATATTCTGAAATGAAAAATACTGAGGGGAAAAAATTGTCGTGCCAGGTTTAATAAACAAATTAATTTGCATGATCATCTAAAAAGTCACAAACCAAATAATTCAAAGAAGTGCAAATCTTCTTCACTTCATCACCCCTACCCTCTTTCACTTCCAGTGCCAACTATTCCACTGATGGCTGCCTAGCCTTTCTGCTCGGCTCTTGAATGCAAACCTCTTGCCCCTGTCTCCTTCAAACCTGCCCCATGGCCAAGCTTTTGGCCTCCTATGTTAATACCTCCTAACATGGAGTGGTGTCAGGTCTTGTTTGAGGAAGCACCACGATATTGACCCACGTTAGAGACTCGGCGTAAACGCTTGCTGTCGTCATGCTTCAGACCTCATTAGCTGTGCCAGACCCACAGACCAAATCAAGAGAGAAAGTCGGCTCTGAACACCTGGTGGATCACTAACCCCCACCGCCAGCTGCCCAAACCCTTGTGGATCACTTGACATGTTCAAGCTTTATAATGGTATCACTGTTGCAATCAGTGTAATGTACTGGCACTCCCATCCAGACTGCTACCACCTGCTAGAAGCAAAAATAACTTGTATAGGAAGGGCAGCTATAGCATGGTCTCTGTGCTAGGTGTGTAGCTGATCGTTACAGCCATGCTTGCTGCACTTGTATAACATTCAGCTCGGATGAAATAATGTGGGCAATGCAGACAATTATCCATCAAAAGATGCAAGGCTGTATTTCCTGGGGATATATAAAGGTGGCACAGCCCTTATTTCCATGGGGCAGCACAGTGGCGCAGTGGTAGAGTTGCTGCCTCACAGCGCCAGAGACCCGGGTTTGATCCTGTCTATAGATGCTGTCTGTACGGAGTTTGTACGTTCTCCTCGTGGATATTCACCGGGTGCTCCGGTTTCCTCCCACATTCCAAAGACGTACGGGTTTATAGGTTTAAGAAGGAGCTGCAGATGCTGGAAAATTGAAGGTAGACAAAAGTGCTGGAGAAACTCAGCGGGTGAGTCAGCATCTTTGGAGCTAAGGAAATAGGCAACGCTTTGGGCCGAAACCCTTCTTCAGACTTAACTGCCCTCTGTAAATTGCCCCGATTGTGTGGGAAGTGTGTGAGAAAGTGGGATAACAATCTGGCAGTGAGTCACATGTGGAGACATTAGGGCAGGGGAACAGGGAGACAGAAGAGGCAGCTTAAACGGGGAAGAATCAGTAAAGATAAGGTGGAGATTCCAGAGCTCAGGAGCCCCAGCATCAAGAGAAACTATTGAAAACAGTGAAGATCAAGGTGGATGTACTCGGAAGCACTAGACAGCAGCAGGTCGAGTGCAAGCCTTCCCTTCCTCCATCAACTCTTTACAATTGTTTAGGAAGGAGCTGCAGAGGCTGGTTTACACCAAAGATAGATACAAAATCCTGGAGTCACTCAGCGAGGCAGGCAACGTCTCTGGACAGAAGGAATGAGTGGTGTCTGAAGAAGGGTCTCGCCACCCAATGACACCCAATCCTTCTCTCCAGAGATGCTGCCTGTCCCGCTGAGTTACTCTAGCCTTTTGTGCCTATTTTCTTTATAATAGTTTATTCAAATACAATTTAAACTATCTTTCAGGCATTGTTTCCGTACTTGGGATTCCCTGCCAAGTGTAAAATAATATTTTAGACATGAGGAACCGCAGATGCTGCTTTATAATCTGAAGTAACTCAGCGGGTCAGACAGCATCTCTGGAGGACATGAATAGGCGATGTTTCGGGTCGAGACCCTTTTCAAAATGTCACCGATCCTGGACAGACACAAAGTGCTGGAGTAACTCAGCGGATCAGGATCAGAGGCGCTGCCTGACCCACTGAGTTACCCTCAGCACTTTGTGTCTATCTTTGGTATAAACCAGCATCTGCAGTTTTTTTGTTTCTACCTGAGTTAAGGCTTTGGGTAAAAGAATATACTTGTGGAACAAAACCTAAAATAGTTCAATTCTTGGAGCTTATTTAACAGTTGCGTCATATATCAGCACCAAGTAGATTTACTCAGCTCTTTAAGTACAAGGCAATTAGAAACAACAGTGGGCTATTTTTTTCAATCGGTATGCACTTTGAATGAAATGGAAATGGAATCCCAGATATCTACTGCAGAAACTGTTGAGAAACTAGCTATTTAGTCTTTTGTATAGGAGAGCTTTGAAACTAACGGAACTCCCCTGTTCTCATTCCAAAACACATGGGCTACAGATCATAACATTTTTATCCAAATGCATAAGTGCGAGAGGCAGAATTAGATCATTCGGCCCATCAAGTCTACTCCGCCATTCAATTATGGCTGATCTATCTTTCCCTCTCAACCCCATTCTCCTGCCTTCTCCCCATAACCCCTGATGCCCTTACTATTCTTCCTTATTGAGGCGATGCGAGTTTCTGCCTCGATTACTCCTCAGGCAGAGAATTCCCAAAGCCCCAAACTTTGATGCATTTTCTATCTTCACCCGCCCCTCAGCCTCCTGCTCTCCGAGGAATAAAGTCCGAATGAAAGAAGCAAGTAATACAACAATAAATCCAATCTCAGCACCTGGGTGGAATTCCTCTTGAATGTATTAAACAACACTCAAGCCAGCTGAAGAACACATGGAGTACAGCTGATCCAGAAAAGTTGGCTGCCAGGCAGATTGCAATCCAGAGTTGCTGGACACTAATTGGCTTCCACTGTTTGTGGATGGGCTTGTTTCAGTCTGCTTATAGATGAACAAGTATGTGAAGGTTTTAACGGAAAACTCAGCCACTCTATTTGAGGGGATAGAAGTTGGCAAAATAATGAACGAGAGCAGCTTGAGAGGAAATAAAAGATTTGAAAGGCAAGTTCCTTGAGCATTAATTTTTGAATGGGGAAAAGTTAAATAGGAAATGCAGCAGATTGATTGTTTGGAAGTGGTGAGACACATTTCTCCAAGTATGGAAAGCGTTCGTTTGTGTTAGGAAATGCAATTAGAGAGGGAAGTGCTTGGTCACAGAGGTTTGGTGGACAATAAGGACAAGCGGACTTCTTCCCCGCTTTCTTTCCACTGTGGATCCCAGGGGAATTCCATGCAGGGGCGGAAGTAGTTTCCACAGGATGTTAGTTTTGTTTGACCGGAAGCAGATTTCCCCATTGGAAGCCACTGGGATTGACCCGATCACAGCCGTGTGGGAGAGGGTGTGTCTGGAGATGTTATGTTGCAGCTGCACAAGACTACGGAGAGGCCGCATTTGGAGCACAGGTCCACCACCGATTTCCCAGCACCCTTGTTTTCCAGAGCCTTGCTGGATTATCTGTTTTTTCAGACCAACGGAGGTCAGGTGATAAGGAAATGACAATACACCCCCGGCCCGCTAATAACACCCATCCCATTTATCTAAAGCACCATGGAGTGCCAGAAACCTATAAAAACAGCAGCAGGAGAGGGGTTCGCTGGTGCATCTTGCCAGTCGGGAGTGGGGTCAGAAGCCTGGGCTCTAAATGGTATAGGAGCCGGTGGGAGCCGGGGATAGGTCAGCAGATCATTCCATTCATATTCAGTTTACAATGCCCTCTATCACGACTCAGGGAATTTCAACTGAGTTCTTGTAATTTTATCAGGAATATAGGGATGGGATTGGGTGGGGGACTATCAGATGCCGGAAAATTGATGTCCAACCTGTATTGTGTTCAGTTTTGGTCACCAAGTTACAAGTATTAAGGTGGAAAGAGCACAGAGAAGATTTTTGGAAGACGTTCCCAGGACTTGAGGGCCTGAGCTATAGGGAGAGGTTTGCCAAGCTGGGACTTTATTCCCTGGAGCACATGAGGATGAGGGATGATCTTATGGAGGTGTATAAGATCATGATGGGGAATAGATAGAGCAGATGCACAGAATCTTTTACCCAGAGTAGGGGAAACAAGAACTAAGGGACATCGGTTTAAGGTGAGAGGAGAAAGATTTAATATGAACTGAGGGGAGGCTGTTTCACACAGAGAGTCCACAAGTTCAAGGAGCAGAATTATGCCATTTTGCCCATCATGTCTACTCCACCATTCAATCACGGATGATTTATCTCTCCCTCTCAACCCCATCCTCCTGTCTTCTCCCCATAACCCTGACATCCCTTACTAATCAAAGATTTGTCAACCTCTGCTTTAAAAATCCCCAATGACTTGGTCTCCACAGCTATCTGTGGTAATGAATTCCACAAATTCACCATCTCCTGAATAATGAAATTCCTTCTCATCACCTTGATAAAAATACATCCTTTTATTCTGGAGCTACGGCCTCTAGTCCTATACTCTCCCACCAGTGGAAACATCCTCTCCACATTCACTCCATCCAGGCCTTTCACTTTTCGGTAAGTTTCAATGAGTTCCCAATCGTGGATTCATTGGTGATCATTTTCCAATATTCTATAGATTCTGGATCAGATCCTGTGGATTGGAGGGTAGCTAATGTTATCCCACTTTTAAAGAAAGGAGGGAGAGAGAAAGCAGGGAATTATAGACCAGTTAGCCTGACATCAGTGATGGGGAAGATGCTGGAGTTGATTATTAAAGATGTAATAGCGGCGCATTTGGATAGCAGTAACAGGATGAATTTACGAAGGAGAAATCATACTTGGCTAATCTTCTGGAATTTTTTGATGATGTAACAAGTAAAATGGACAAGGGAGAGCCAGTTGATGTAGTGTATCTGGACTTTCAGAAATCCTTTGATAAGGTCCCACACAGGAAATTACTGGGCAAAATTAGAGCACATGGCATTGAGGGTAGGGTATTGACATGGATAGAAAATTGGTTGGCATGCAGGAAGCAAAGAGTAGGAATTAACGGGTCCTTTTCAGAATGGCAGGCAGTGACTATTGAGGTGCCGCAAGGCTCGTTGCTGGGAGCGCAGCTATTTACAATATACATTAATGATTTAGATGAAGGAATTAAAAGTATTAGCAAATTTGCAGATGACCCAAAGCTGGGTGGCAGTGTGAACTGTGAGGAGGATGCTATGAGGAACCAGGGTGACTTGGACAGGTTGGGAGAGTGGGCAGATGCATAGCAGATGCAATATAATGTGGATATATGTGAGGTTATCCACTTAGGTGGCAAGAACAGAAAGGCAGGTTATTACCTGAATGGTGTCAGGTTAGAAAAAGGGAAAGTACAATGAGACCTGGGTATCCTTGTACATGAGTCACTGAAAGTAAGAAGCATGCAGGTACAGCAGGCAGTGAAGAAAGCTAATGGTATGTTCACCTTCATAACGAGATGAGTTGAGTATAGGAGCAAAGAGGCCCTTCTGCAGTTGTACAGGGCCCTAGTGAGACCACACCTGGAGTATTGTGTGCAGTTTTGGTCTCCTAATTTGAGGTAGGACATTCTTGCCATTGAGGGAGTGCAGCGTAGGTTCACGAGGTTAATTCCCAGGATGGAGGGACTGTCATATGATGAAAGAATGGAGCGACTGAGCTTGAATTCACTGGAATTTAGAGGGATGAGAGGGGATCTTATTGAACCATATAAAGTTATTAAGGGATTTGACACGCTAGATGCAGGAAACATGTTCCCGGTGTTGGTAGAGTTCCAAACCAGGGGCCACAGTTTAAGAATAAGGGGTAGGCCATTTAGAACTGAGATGAGGAAAAACCTTTTCACCCTTGAGAGCTGTGCATTTGTGGAGTTCTCTGCCTCAGAAGGCAGTGGAGGCCGATTCACTGGATGCATTCAAAAGAGAGTTAGATAGAACTCTTAGGGCTAGCAGAATCAAGGGATATGGGGAGAAGGGAGGAACGAGGTACTGATTGAGAATGATCAACCATGATCACATTGAATGGCGGTGCTGGCTCGAAGGGCCAAATGGCCTACTCCTACACCTATTGTCTATGTATCTATGTCCCTTCTCTCATCTTTCTTATCTCCAGCGAGTGCAGGACCAGTGCCGTCAAAAGCGCATGATAAGTTAACCCAATCATTGATGGTCACACGATCTATGAGTTCAACAGCATCAAAACATGTAACTTATTCTTAAACTATCACCTGCTATATTACTGATGATTAGTTTAGAGACAGGGCTGTGGTATGTTCAAAAACAATAGGAGGGACACATTCCTGTGTGGCCAAAATATTAACCATCAAAAAAATGTATAAGTGGTATCTGATTCACATCTTCCCAGTATGATGTTTGACTTGATTTGCCCCCATTGCCTGGCTGTCCATAGAAATGGCCCTTGGATTTTACTCTTAGAAAAGCAGGACAAAGAGTCACTCATGCAAACTGGCAAGACAGGGAATTGGAACGGACGTTAGCAAGTTCCTTCCGTAAACACTGGCTTTCACAGGACAGAAGAAAGTGGTCACTTCTCCTCCCGTGACCTGCTCTAGATGTTTACCACAACAATCCAAAATTAATCCTTCAGCCCTGCTCTCCCCTGCTGCGAGCACTCGGGGATCCATCTCTTCTTCACACATCTGAGCTCTTTTCCTTAAGGTGAGAGGGGCAAAGTTTAATGGAGATGGGGTTTTTTTTTCACACGGAGGGTGGTGGGTGCCTGGAGCGCGCTGTAGGGGTGGTGGTGGAGACGGGGGGCCTGTTTAGTGTTGAAGGGGCTTTTAGATAGTGACATGGGTATACAGGGATTGAAGGGATATTGATCTTGTGCAGGCAGATGAGGTTAGTTCATGTGTAGGAACGAACCGCAGATGTTGGTTTACACCGAAGATGGACACACAATGCTGGAGTAACTCAGCGTGTCCGGCAGCATCTTTTCACCAGGAAAGATGGAGAAAAGATGGAGTTACGCCAGCATCGTGCATCTATCTGAACAACTATTTTCACTGCGCGTCTGCATGTGACATTAAAGCAGCATTGAACCGCTGGAATATTTGCAAGATACGCAGTTCCTCTTCTGTAGCCTGTGCTAGCCATGAGCATGCTGAGCGTGAAGGGAACTATTTATTTGGGTTCAGGCTACAATCCTAACTAAATAAGAAAGCAAGTCATCCATACCCTTTTCAAATTTTATAAGAAAAGGCGAATAACTCATTAGTACAAAAACAGCAAATAAACCTCCATTCGTCAGTCCAATCTTGGGAATAGTGTCATGCTCAGAGTCACAAAGGCCCCTGCCAATAAATTCCTCAAGCAGTTGGAATTCTGTGGTAAAGCTGACACCATCTTGCGAGCACAAGTATTTGAATGCTAGCCTTTACAAGCAGATTTTATGAAGGGGAACGCAACCTCCAGGGACCCACCCAAGTGTATGTAAAGTGACAGTGGCTGGCTACGTTCATGATCAAGAAGCAATCTGATCGTTCCAGGGGAATTCTCCAGTACTGGCAAAGATGATTGGACCCACATCTGATCTCTGGTCTATTTTGGAGGTTTGCCGACCTCAGCAAGGACACCAAATCAGGACAATTCCTCCAAACTTATATTTGGGGTCTTTGTGGGGGAGGAAGTGGGCAGGGTGGGGGGGGAGGGGGGGGGGGGGGGGCAGTGCAGGGAAGGACGCAATCCCCAATTATAGAAGCTGATCTTCGAAGATGCTAAATGAACAACAGTGGGGCAGCGTTGGAGTTGCTGTGTTACAGCGCCAGAGACCAGGATTCAATCCTGACTGCTGGTGCTGTCTGTACGGTGTTTGTACATTCTCCCCATGACCGCGTGGGTTTGGCATCATGAGCTGAAGGGCCTGTTCCTGTGCTGTACTGTTCTACATTCTATTCAAGATAGCAAAGATGCCGTCCTTTAAAGCAGATGAGCATTCAAGGGTTCAAAGCCTGAAATTGCTTCCCCCCAAGCCCACCT
This sequence comes from Leucoraja erinaceus, assembly GCF_028641065.1. NCBI lineage: Eukaryota > Metazoa > Chordata > Chondrichthyes > Rajiformes > Rajidae > Leucoraja > Leucoraja erinaceus. The sequence continues at coordinate 28,046,622 of NC_073393.1, read as the reverse complement.
GCCCCTGTTATGTATTTTCTCAATTACAATCTTAAGCAACGAGTTTTCGCTTGCAAATAATCAACATCATTTCATTATTTTTCCTTTTGGATTTCTGCCCTCCTTTCGTCCCCAGATTACACCCTCTGGTCCAACAAAGGATTAAAAGACAGAGCCATTACCACTGCACCCTTTGATATACCAATGACCTCGGAGTTAACACATATTTTACAGCACCCTTGTTAACAGAACAGCTGTATAAAAGCACTCAGTAACATGCCCCTCACTAGAACATGGTTCCTGTACAATTTCCAAGCACAGCATTTAAGGAAGGTCAACAGTACTAAGACGTGAGCCAACACATAATGACCCTTTCATTGGCTTCACACCTGGGGAGTCCATAGAAGAAAAATTATTCTCACGCCAATTCAGGAGAGACCGATGAAGCTGTGATAATACTTTTGCCCAACAACCCCCTTCAACAGCTAACTGGCCTTGACAAATGTTGTGCTATGGTTCTGGCACCTCCACTAGCTGAGGGAAACCACATTATTCCATGTTTTTTCCCCTATATAATTGCTTTTCGGTAATGGTTTTATTCAACACATGCAAGGATTTAACTTTGATCATGTAGGTTCAACTAGGAATTTTGACTGGTGAACCTTCTCATTCCCTCTCTCTGAACATTTCACTTCCCCGAGTCACTTTACTCCTGCAATGCAAGATACAAGATGTCGGAGCAGGAGAGTGTCTCTTGGCCCTTGGGCCTGTTCTACTATTCATTAAGAATAATTTTAGGCCTTGTTTCCCGATACCCTCGGCCTCTCCACAGGCCAATAATCTCTCCCCCTCAGCCTTTGATTCATTCCCCTCAGCTCTCTGGGGTAGAGAATTCCAAAGATTCAGAATTCCTCATAGAACAGTACAGGGACGGCACGGTGGCTCAACGGTCGAGTGCCAGAGACCTGGGTTCGATCCTGACTATGGGTGGTGTCTGTACGCTGTTTGTACGTTCTCCCCGTAACATGCGTGGGTTTTCTCCGGGTGCTCTGGCTTCCTCCCACACTCCAAAGAAGTTCAGGCTTGTAGGTTAATTGGCTTGGAAAAATTGTGATTTGTCCCTCGTGCGTATAGGATAGTGTTAGTGTGCAGGGATCGCTGGTTGGTGCGGACTCGGTGGGCCGAAGGGCCTCTTTCCACTCTGTATCTCCAAACTAAACTAAAAGCACAGCACAAGAACAGGCCCTTTGGCCCACAATGTCTGAATTGGCTCCTGTAGATTGTAAATTGTCCCCAGTGTACGGGGTGATCGCTGGTCGGCACGGACTCGGTCGGCCGACGAGCCTGTTCCACATTGAATCTCCAAAGTCTAAAGAGAGCACATACGACGATGGTGCTTGCCCCACTGTAACCCACCTTGGAGCAGCCTTGTGTGGAAAGCCAGAGAATGCTGTCATCTCATGCACGGCAATACGTTTTGCCTCCAACAGCAACACATGGAAATGCTAATAATTCAAATTGTTTCTTCACTGCAAACCCTGCTGTTTTCTCTTCGCCGCAGCTTCCCTGTTATGTTGGCAACAGGCTGGCCTGTCAGGAACTGCATGGAGTTCCCAATAAATAAATTAAACCACAAAATGTGTTGGAAGGACTTCTCTCCTCCCCGGCCCTGCAGAAATAGCAGCCATCGCCTGCAGTGAGGAGACGGCTCCGGCATAAAGCCCCACGGCCGGCAGGAAACGCAAAACAGTCAGGGATTCTTGTCTCCGCAGGAGATGGCTGAGAGTGTGATCTAGTGCAGCCCTTCAAAACAATAACAAACAAAATAACAACCTAAGGAAAAGAATTAGGAGGAAGCCATTCAGCCCCTCAAGACTGTTCCACCATTCAAAATGATCAGGACCGAGGTAGGGCAGCACGGTGGCGCAGCATTAGAGTGCCAGAGACACAGGTTCGATCCTGACTACGGGTGCTGTATGGAGTTTATACGTTCTCCCTGTGGCCACATGGGTTTTCTCCGGGTGCTCTGGTTTCTTCCCACACTCCAAAAACGTACAGGTTTGTAGAATAATCGGCTTCGGTAGTATTGTAAATTGCCCTCAGTGTTTAGGATGGTGCTAGTGTGTATGGGGTGATCACTCGGACACGGTGGCCAAAAGGCCCCTTTCCACACTGCATCTCTAAAGTTTAAGGTCTAAAGGTTCCCGCCCCATGTTCTCCAGAGACCTGCTCCATGTGCCTGATATCATGACTTATCTTATGCCTCAATTTCATTTCCATGTCCTAGTCCCCTACACTAGGGCTTGATGGGTGAATTGGAAGTAGAATTTCCATATCGTTTGGTGGAGGTGGGGGGTACGGGATGTAAAAACTAGGGATCTTAAAGCAGAGAATCGTAGAGAAATTACTTTACCCAGAAGAATGTTTAAGAAAGAACTGCAGATGCTGGAAAAATCGATGGTAGACAAAAATGCTGGAGAAACTCAGCGGTTGAGGCAGCATCTATGGAGCAAAGGAATAGGCAACGTTTCGGGTTGAGACCTTTCTTCAGACTGATGTGGGGGGGGGATTGCCCTCTCCCCCACCCCAATACAATAAAACTTACTTATAATTGTGCTTATCTGAATTGTACGCAAAACAAAAAATGTCACCACATCCAGCTACATGTGACATTAAAGCACGATTGAGCCATTAACCTTGTCAGCTGAATGGTGCGTTCTGTGTCATAAATCCTCTATAACTGCTGATCTGCTTAACCCCTGGAACTAACTGCTGGGGGTTTATAGACGCAAAAACAACTCCAGCAGGATTTTAAGCACAAGACCGCAGGAAATTGCAGAGAATTGTGGACATTGTTCAGGCCATCACACAAACCAACCTCCTTTCCATTCACTTCTTCTGCACTTCACGCTGCCTCGACAAGAGCCTCACACTGACCGATCACTCCCTCTTTTCCCCTCTCCCATCAGGCAAGAGGTACATAAGTGTGAAAATGCACACCTTCAGATTCAGGGGCAGTTTCTTCACAGCTGTTATCAGGCAACCAAACCATCTTATCAACAACTAGAGAGTGGTCCTAGGCTACTAACTACCTCATTGTAGACACTCGGACTATCTTTAATTGGTCTGTACACTCTGGGTGGCTCAATTATAATCATGTGTAGTTTTTCCATGGACTGGTTAGCACACAACAAAATGCTTGAGTAACTCAGCGGGCCAGGCAGCATCGCTGGAGAGAAGGAATGGATGATGTTTCGGGTCGAGACCCTTTTTCAGACCCTTCTGGTCTCGACTCGAATCGTCACCCATTCCTTCGCTCCAGAGATGCTGCCTGTCCCGCTGAGTTACTCCAGCATTTTGTGTCTATCTTTCGTTTAAACCAGCATCTGCAGTCCCTTCCTACACAAAAAGCTTTTCTCTGTACCTCAGTACATGTGACAATAAACTAAATTAATAACTAACCGTCATCTCCCTGAACATTTGGGCAAGTGGAGTCTATAAACTAGTTCAAGCCTTTAGATTTTTTTAAATTTCAATGGCTTTAGTGATACAGCATGGAAACAGGCCCTTAGGCCCAGTAAGTCCACGCTGACCAGTGATCACCCTGTGCACTAGCACTACACTATTCACTAGGGACAATTTACAATCTACAGAAGCCAATTAACCTACAAAGTTGTACGTCTTTGGAGTATGGGGGGAAACCGGAGTACCTGGAGAAAACCCACACGGTCACAGGGAGAACGTACAAACTCCACACAGACAGCACCCTTAGTCAGGATCAAACCCAAGTCTCTGGTGGTGTAATTCTGCAACTCCACCACTGCGCCACAGTGTCGCCCCATGGAAATCAAGCCATGTTGGACCTAGGCTGATCAGCGCCTGCTCCAAGTGTTAGGAATTGTGTAAAAAAACTTACAACGGTTCATACAAAACATTCAAAGGCACATCCCAGGACCGTTATCAAACAAAATTTGATGCCGCACATCATAACGAGACACATTTGTAGGGAGTTTCCTCACTAAAGGCTGGCACTCTCTCTCTCTCTCTCTTCCATTCATGGCCGCATGACTTAATGGAACTTCCGGTCCCAATTTCATTTTCCTAATTCAGTTCAGTCATCTGACGGCTTCTGGAAATTGCCGAGAAATTCCGAATATACCCGGGGCATTGTGGAAAAGATTTATTTCCAACAATTTTCTGCTTCATTTTTTTGCCATCCCCTACTCCAAAAAACAAAATAATATATGCACTTTATCCAGCCAGTCACCACCTTAAGTCTTTTTCTTTAACAAAACTAGGATTGCTTTCTCTGGAACATCAGGGGTTGAGGGGAGGCCTTGCTGGATGTAGATAAAATTACGAGAAACAGAGATAAGATAGACAATCAGAACCCTTTCTCCAGGGTGGAAATGTCAAAGACCAGAGGGCATGCGGGTGTCAGAGGTTATGGGGAGTAGGCAGGAGAATGAGGAAGAGATATGATTGAATGGTGGAGTAGACTGGATGGGCCGATTCTGTGCTGCTCTATGTTCTATGTTCTTCACGGTCATGTAGATTTTATGCTTTGTGCGTTCTCCAAGTCTTTGCGCTCGTGATTGTACCGGTACCTCACTGTACTTATGTCTATAATAACAAACTCGCCTTGACTTCTTAAAGCACGAAGGAGATGTGGTGGGTGCCTCAAAGTCGAGGAATGCCAGTTCGAATCTAACCTCTACTGCTATCAGTGCGGAGTTTGCATGTCCTCTTTGTGGTCATGTTGGTCATGCCCGGACGCTCCAGTTTTCTCCCCTATCCCAAAGACATGCTGGTTCAAAGATTGACACAAGGTGCTGGAGTAACGCAGAGGGTCAGGCAGCATCGCTGAAGAAACAGAATGGGTGACGTTTTGGGTCAGAACCCTTGTGCGAGTTTGAAGGAGCCTGCTGCCTGACCCGCTGAGTTACTCCAATATCGTTGGTACAAACCAGCATCTGCAGTTTTTTGTTTGTACATCTGGTTCAAAGGTTAATTGGTTGCTGTTGATTTCCCCTGAAGGAAGATAAATGGTAGGAGAATCAGAGGACACTTGATGGGTATGTGATAGAGAATGTTACTGGGAAACAGCAGGGGACAGGACTGCAATGAGCTGGCAAATATTCAATGGGTCAAATGGCCACCTGTGTCATAATAAAATATGAAGGCACATGGCCAAAATATATTCACGAAGCTAAACTTTAATATAATACCTGAAAGGTCAGGTTTACAGTTTAGGTCTTTGAAAGAGTTTAGAGAAACAGCACGGAAACAGACCCTTTGCCCACAGAGTCCACGCTGACCAGCGATCACCCCTGTACACTAGCACTATCCTACACACTGGGGACAATTTATAATCTTTACCAAAGCCAATTAACCTACAAACCTGTACGTCTTTGGAGTGTGAGGGGAAACCAGAGCGCCCAGTGAAAACCCACGCTGTCACAGGGAGAACGTACAAACTCCATACAGACAGCACCTGTAGTTAGGATCGAACCCGGGTCCCTGGTACTGTAAGGCAGCAATTCTACCGCTGCACCACTGTGCCATCCTGATCAATAGAAGCACAGCCACCAACACTGGATGTGGATCATGTGCAGGCAGATGAGATTAGCTTCATTGGCATCATGTTCGGTATGGACATTGTGGGCCGAAGGGCCTGCTCCTGTGCTGTACGGTTCCACATTCTACATTCACTGGAACATTGGACGTGGTTTGGGTGCATGACAGGAATCAGGAATCGTCATTTAAAAACAAATCCCAATTGTCTTCAGATCATGGCAGCTTTTAACATTAGGCAGCTTTTCCCACATGTCAGCAGAGATAACAAGATTTGCTCTTTGGCTGTTAATATTAGAAACCTGTGTGATGAACCAATGTCAGCTGTCCAGCAGTCTACAGCTGTGAATAGCCCCCCCCCCAGCTGGGCTCCCTCCCAAGGGCTCAATTCTCCAAAGCTCTCAAAGCAGAATGTCTAATTCACTATTGTAGATGACATTTAAAAAGCAGTAACTTTAGTGGGGATGGAGAGGGGGGGGGGGAAGGGAAGGCAGCCAAACTGAGTGGCTGCACCCCGTCAGCGTGGAAACAGGCCCTAGATATCACCTGGTCCATGCCGACCTGTTCACAATAGTTCTATGTTAGCCCACTTTTTCACCCGCTCCCTACACGTTAGGGGCAATTTACAATTAACCTCCACACCCACATGTCTTTGGGACGGGGGAGAGAAACTAGAACCCCCAGAGAAAATCTTCATGGCCAGAAGAGAAAGCGATCATCTACCTCATGTACAACCTTCACCGAGAGAGCGGGAGAGAACTGTGACTACACACGAGCACTTACATACAAAAATGCCTCTGGTAAGTAAACACTTAGTAAATAGTTCTATGTTATCCCACTACCCACACATTAGTGACAATTTTGCAGAGGCCAATTGACATACAAACCAGCATGTCTTTGGGATGTCGGAGGAAACCGGAACAAACCCTCGAGGTCACATGGAGAACATGCAAACTCCACGCAGATATCACCCCAAGTTCAGGCTTGAACCCGGGTCTCGGGTGCCATGAGACAGCAGCTGAACTACCGAGCGCCAGCTGTGTCGGTGGTTTTATCTTTCCATTAGGATTTATTGCCAAGGGATAGATGGTATGTGTGCAGTTTCCCTTGGATGGGATCCAGCTTGCTGTGAAATGGTGATACTCCTGGCAGTACCCAACCCCCAGGTTATTATGAAGCATTTTGCCAAGCAAAACTCCAGAAGGTGCATTCTACGGGGAATAGAATCAACTAGAGTTCCTCTCGCACTTTGTTCAAAAGTTCCAGCATCCACAAGTCTCTTGTGTCTCCATGGTGCTCTACCAACTTTCCAAAAGATGCACAAAATACTCTTGAAACAGTCACTTTTGTGCAAAGTTGATTTTCACACAGTTAAAAGGCAGGAATCTTATTGAAATTTAGACAGTGTCTCGGTCAAACTGTTTTATTTTGTCTCATATCCGATCTAGTTTTAAAGTAAGGTAGTAGCTTTTTTTTAATGATTTAATCCTTTCAATTGTTATTTGCAATACCACAGAAGGCAATGTCAGTGTGGTACACTCTGTATCAATAGACAATAGGAGCAGGAGTAGGCCATTCGGCCCTTCGAGCCAGCACCGCCATTCAATGTGATCATGGTTGATCATCCACAATCAGTACCTCGTTCCTGCCTTCTCCCCACATTCCTTGACTCCGCTTTAAGAGCTCTATCTATTGAAAGCATCCAGAGAATCGGCCTCCACTGCCTTCGGAGGCAGAGAATTCCACAGATTCACAACTCTCTGGGTGAAAATATTTTTCCACATGTCCGTTCTAAATGGCCAACCCCTTATTCTTAAACTGTGGCCCCTGGTTCTGGACTCCCTCAACATCGGGAACATGTTTCCTGCCTCTAGCATGTCCAATCCCTTAATAATCTTATATGTTTCAATAAGATTCCCTCCCACCCTCCCTCTCTCCTCCTTCCTTTTTTCTCCCTCCCTCTCTCCTCCCTCTCCCTCCCTCCCTCCTTCTCCTTCTCCCTCTCTCCCTCCCCTCTCCATCCTCTCCCTCTCTCCACCCCTCCCAACCACCGTTCTGTAAAATTAAGGCCAATCCCAATGTAACTGAAATCCCACTGGTAACCTTTCACCACTAGGCTTATCCAGAATTCTACCACTGCCTGAAACATAATCAAAGGCTCAACTTCCACCGAGAAAGAGAATTCCAAAAACTCATTGTTATACGAAAATTTTCCCGAACAGTCTGTGACCCATAGCGCTGTGGCCATAGCGTTATGTGAAAAGCCCATAGCGCTATTTTAAAGCCCCAGCCGACAGCTCTTTGTTTAAATTCCCACATGTTAAACTGACAGCACGCTGTTTAAACCTGGAGCGGGACCAAACATATTAAATTTAATTGAGGACTTTGGATCCTTCTCAGGATATAGAATAAACTGGGACAAAAGTGAAATTATGTCGATAAAACCCAAAGACTCAACACACCTCCGGAAATTCCCCTTTAAAATAGCCACAGAAAAATTCAAATATTTGGGAATTGAAATTACTAGAAACTACCATGATATGTTTAAAGCCAATTATAATCCCTTACTTAAGAAACTAAATAATTTGATTAAATTCTGGAAAACACTTCCGATGTCCCTAATAGGCAGAATAAACGCTATAAAAATGATTTTTTTTACCACAAATCCTATACCTATTTCAATCAATACCTATATATCTTCCAAAAAAGTTTTTCAAAAAATTGGACTCAGACATTACAAATTTTATACAAATTATATAGAATACAAAGAGCACACCTTAATAAACGAAAAGAGTTGTGTGGTCTAGTGCTCCCTAACTTTATGTATTATAATTGGGCAGTAAATATTAAAAATATGATTCACCTGCTGGACAATTCTGCCCAGCAAGTGGACTGGATTGTAATGGAAAGAGAGGACTGCTCTCCGTGTAATATAGGAGCGACTCTCCTCTCACCAATACATCTGAATAACAAAAATTATAATAAAAATCCAATTATACATAGCACAATTAGAACATGGAAACAAATAAAACAATTTAAAATTAAGAAACCTATCTCTTTTAATACCAATAGTTAATAATCCATCGTTTAAACCATCAATTATAGACAAATCATTTATACAATGGGAAAGAATGGGAATCAAAACGCTCGAAGATCTGTATGAATTGGGAAAATTACTATCATTTCAACAACTACAACTGAAATATAATTTGAAAAATAATCAATATTTTAAATATCTTCAAATTCGTGATTATCTGAAAAAATACACAAAAGACTATCATAATATGCCTACAGACTTACTGGATGAAGCAATGAAGACAAAGGCGGAATCAGCTAATCTAATATCGTACTTATATAACATCATCTTAAACATAGAAATACCCACAACTGATGGAATTAGAAGAGACTGGGAACAAGAATTAGCTATAAAAATTTCAAAAGAGAGCTGGGATAATCACTTATTACAGGTGCATAAATGTTCGATCAATGTACGACATACTCTCATCCAATTCAAAACATTACATAGACTATATTATTCAAAAACTAAAATAAATAAACTCTTCCCTAATGTCTCACCCATCTGTGATAAATGTCTGTGTCAAGAAGCTACCACAGCGCATTCTTTTGTTTTTTGTACAAAAATACAAAAATTCTGGAATGAAATATTTGACATCTTTACAAAATTAATTAAAATAAAACTGGTACCAAAACCAGAATGGATTATTTTTGGAATATCGGAAGGTAACCCTGAACTAAACGTGTTTCAGAAGAATTTACTCAATTACAGGCTAATAATGGGAAAAAAGATCATACTTAAATTCTGGAAAAATGCGCCTACACCAACAATAAAAATGTGGATATCAAATATGTTTGAAACATTACATCTGGAAGAGATGAGATTCCTCTTAGCAGGCAAAGCAGACCAATTCCAAAAGACGTGGTCTACGTTTTTGGAACTATTACAAGCATAAGGTGCAATAGTAATTAAAAAAAAAAATAAATAAATAAATTAATAAAAGGTACCAGGATCTGGCAACGGGGGGCAAAACAACAAAGACAGACTTGGTTGGTAGTCCCCTTTCTGCGGAGTTTAATGTTATAATAGAGCGATTGTTTCTCCTTTCTTTTTCCTTCTTTTCTAGGGTCTACTTTCTTTCTTTACTTCCTTCTCTAACTTCTTTTCTAATGGGCTTTCTTTTCTCAACACTCTCCTGCACCTTCACGACTCTTGCGCACTTTCTTTACTTTCTCTACTTCTATCTTTTTCTTAAAGCTCAAAATATGAAGCGGTACAAAAAATGTATTAAGACATATGTGTTGTGAGTGTCTGAAGAAGGGTTTCGACCCGAAACGTCACACATTCCTTCTCTCCTGAGTCGCTGCCTGTCCCGCTGAGTTGCTCCAGCTTTTTGTGTCTATCTTCAATTTCAGAGTTAAAAACACAGCATGCTAGAGGAATGGTTGTGCGCATGTGCAGGGGAAAGAATGTGCTGGCTGTAGCAGTGCGCATGTGCAAGGCGGCCTGCTGTGCCGGCGGATGAGGAGCGAGCAGAGAGCGGAGACCCGGCGGCCGGTACACGGATACGGATGGCGGGGGGAGACGGAGAGTGACAGAGATAGAAAGGGGGACCGCTCAGAGTTGCTTGCCAAGCCGGGCAAAATGGGACGGCTGTCAGGTTGCCCGACGGCATTTTAGGTCGCCATTGGCAACCGGGCAACCACTAATTTCGAGCCCTGGTTTGGGGGCCTGCAGATAACTCCAATTAAGGTATTTTGACCCTTACAATTCCTCAGTTCTATCCATACTGACTCTACATCTCCTGATTCTATGTCACCCCTCGCAAGGGACTGAATTTCATTCCTTACCAACAGGGCAACCCCACCCCTCTACCCACCTGTCTGTCTTTTCGAAAGGACATAAACCCCTGAATATTCAGTTCCCAGCCCTGGTCGACTTGCAGCCATGCTTCTGTCACAACATCAAACTTGCCAATCTCTAATTGAGCCTCGAGCTCATCCACTTTATTTCTTATACTTCGCGCATTCATATACAACACTTTAACTTTGGTATTCACTTCCCCTCTCCCACTATTGGCCCTGACCTTACTATCTTATCCCTTCTCGAACTTTCCTTCCTATTAATTCGGGAGACTTTTGTAACTTTTCCTGTACTCAATTCCCCTGTAACTTCATCTTTATACTCCCAATTTGTCAACCCCTCCCCCTGCTATTTAGTTTAAACGCACATGTGTAGCACTAGCAAACCTGCCTGCCAGAACCAGTTAAGGTGTAACTCATCCCTTTTGTACAGGTCACCCCTACCCCAGAAGAGAACCCAGTGGTCTATAAATCTAAATCCCTGCTCCCTGCACTAGCCACACATTCAGATCCCCTATCTCCATGTTCCTTCCCTCACTAGCATGAGGTACTGGAAGCAATCCAGAGATAACCACCCTAGAAGTCCTGCTTTTCAGTCTTCCTCCTAACTCAAGTTGCCGAACCTCCTTCCTCTTCTTCCCAACATCGTTTGTGCCCACATGCTCAACTACTTCCGGCTGTTCACCTTACCTCTCGAGGATGTTCTGAAGTCGGTCTGAGACATCTTGAACCCCAGCACCAGGGAGGCAACAGACCATCCTCGAGTCTCTCCTGCCGCCACAGAATCTCCTGTCCGCACCTCGGACAATGGAGTCACCCACCACTATGGTTCTGCCCAACGTCGGTCTTGTCGGTCGAGTCTCATCGCTAGGATTGGAGCCACTGACCTGTCCGCCGCTCCGACTGATTCGATGTCACCCTTTGATCCTTAAATTTCTAGACTTTAGAGATACAGCGCGGAAACAGGCCCTTCGGCCAACCAAGACCGCTCTGAACCAGCGATTACCCCGGATACCAATACCATCCTACACACTAGGGACAATTTTTTTTTAACAAATTACCGCAGTCAATAAATCCAATCCTCTATGTGTGAGCAAACTGGAGCACCCGGAGAAAACCCACGCAGTCACAGGGAGAATGTACAAATTCCGTACAGACAGCACCTGTAGTCAGGATTGAACCTGGGTCTCTGGCTCTGTAAGGCAGCAACTCTACCGCTGCGTCATTGTTCATCCCCATCATCTGGCCGTCTGAGTTATTCCCACAGAAGCATAATCACTGTACTTGATTAATGAGGTGAAACCTGTTTCATTTCCCAGTCCAGGGATCTCTTACCAGCTGAACTATAAAAACAAACCCTTTGAAGATTACAGTGGATGCTCAACATCCTCGAAATACCAACCAATATTTTTTTAGTGTGAATTTATAGCGTGAGTTTTATTAAGGGTTTACTTGGATGAGATGGTGGGGATAACATAGAACTAGTATGAACGGGTGATCGATGTTTGGCTTGGACTAGGTAGGCCAAAAGGCCTGTTTCCATGCAATATCTCAAGAGTCAAGTGTTTTGTTGTCATAGGCCCCAAACAGAACAATTATATTTTTACCCGCAGCAGCACAACAGAGTATGCTAACATAGTACTCTGTAAACAATATAATAAGCAAAAACAGTTCAGTATATATACATGTTTTTTCACACACACACACACACAATTTATGTGTATTTGTACGCATATGCGTGCATATATATATATATATACACACACACACACACACATATACATATACAGTCCTTACTTTAGCATACATATATGTATGTGTGTGTATATATAAATATATATATATATATATTATTATACATACACGCATATACATACGCACTATATATATGTGTGCGTGTGTATATGCGTATGTAAATATAAGTGCATATGTGTGTATATATGCGTGTATGTATATATATATATGTAGATATGTATATATATATATATGTGTGTGTGTGTGCGTGCATGTGTGTGTGTGTGTGTGTGCATTAGCGTGTGTGTGCGTGTGTGTGTGTGTGTGTGTGTGCACGTGTGTGTGCATTAGCGTGTGTGTGTGTATATATGCATAACCACCAAATTAGACACCTCCAAAATCTACAGCACTTCTCCAATTGCTCAGGTTGGATAGAGCACTGTCACTAACACCAAACAGGCCTGGTTACTTCTTGCTTCAGTGTTCCCATTAATCTCTGGAGTAGAATAGTGGCTTCATACAAGTTACAGCCAGTCTGATTTCACTGCACGTGCTCAGTTGCCTCTGTGTGATAGCATTTCACATGCACAAAGAGCAGATATTTTATTCACAGCCATCAGTTCTCACCCAAGCAGCCCAAAGTTTGAAGCCAACATCAATGTTGAACATAGACCTGTGCAGCACAGAAGAAGGTCCTTCGGCCCACAATGTCCATGCCGAACATGGTGTCAAGTTGAACTAAACTCCTCTGCCAACACACAATCCATATTCCTCCATTCCCTGCATCTACATATACCTATTTAAAAGCCTCTGACATGTCAACATTATATCTGCCTTCACCACCACCCCTGGCACCATGTTCAAGGTACCATTCACCATTCTGTGTAAAAATGTTTGCCCTGCACATGTCATTTAAATCTTTCCCTTCTCATCTTAAACCCACAACCTCTGGTTCTTGATTCCCCTACTCTGGGTAAAAGACTGTGCATTTACCTCGTCTAGTCCCCTCATGGTGTTTTACACCTCTATAACATCATTCCTCAGCTTCCTGCGCTCCAAGGAATAAAACCTTAGCCTGCACCAGGATCTCCCTCTAGAACAGGCCCTCAAGTCCTGGCAACATCCTTGTATATCGTCTCAGCACTTATCTTTATAGCATAATGACGTCCTTCCTTTAGCATAGAAACATAGAAAATAGGTGCGGGAGGAGGCCATTCGGCTCTTTGAGCCAGCACTACCATTCATTGTGATCATGGCTGATCGTCCCCAATCGATAACCATTAAACCCATCAATAACATGTTGATCAATGTTGAACACAGTGCAGTTTTGCAGCTTCACCAATGCCTTGTCCAGGTGCAACATCTGTATGTGGAATCCAGAAAGCAAATCAAGGGGTAAACATTCAGTGCATATTTAACCCAAGCTCACAAGGATAGAGAAACACACAACACAATAGACTGGGCATCCAAGGAGATGCAAACTCCTGGCCCAGCATCAGAAGCTTCAATGACGTGACCAAATAAAAATGGCAGTCTAAATATAGGCCCAGCTCAAGCCAACACAAGCCGTTCCTTTGATCTTTTCAGCAGATGTTTGATAATTTTAGATGGAACAAAAAATTGGACTCCAGCCCAGATGATAGGGGAACAGTCATGCAAGTGCACTTTCATCCTTAGCTTTCCCAGCCACAGAGTCATACAGCGTGGAAAAGGCCCCCTCGCCCAACTTGCCCACGCTAACCAAGATGCCCCATCTATACTAGTCCCACCTGCCTGCCTTTGGACCATGTCAAGAGTGTTTTTTTGTCCTATGTCCTGAAATGGAACAATGAATATCTTGCTTGCAGCAGCACAACCAAAATGTAAGCTTAGTCCTGGGAAACATTTAGTGCAGGAAGGAACTGCAGATGCTGATTTAAACTAAAGATAGACACAAAATGCTGGACTCAGTGGGACAGACAGCATCTCTGGAGAGAAGGAATGGGTAACGTTTTGGGTTGAGGCCCTTCTTCAGACAGCATAACTTCTTTATCCTATCCCAGGAAGGTTCAGATTAGTCTAGGTTAGTTTATTGTCATGTGTACTGAGGTTCACATCTACGAGCCTTGTCACTAGAAGTCTCTTCAAGGTTATTGTGCCTATGTTCACCTCTTCCTTTATTTACCATCAGTGGCATTTTACAGTTCATCAGAGCATCCTTCATGAATAAGCAGCTGGCTGCTCCACCAGTGTAGTTATCTCATTTACGCAAATATAAATTCCTAACTCTGAAAATTCACAAGTTGTATGTGCTTGATTAAAGATATCTCTGCTGGTATAGCAGCTGCCTCACAGCGCCAGAGGTCCAGCTTCAATGCTGACCTCAAGTGCTGTCTGTGTGGAGTGCGCACGTTCTCCATGTGACTGCATGGGTTTCCACCCGGCGCTCCAGTTTCCTCCCACATACATAAGATGGGCGGGTTTGGAGGTTAATTGGTGTCTGTTAAAAAAAAAAATCCCTAAAGTGTAGGGAGTGGATGAGAAAGTTGGATAACATAGAACAAGTATGAATGAGTGATCAATGGTCAGTGTGGACTCAATGGGCCGAAGGGCCTGCTACTATGCTGTATCTCTGCACAATTAAAAAATGGATACTTGGAGAGGTACACAACCTAAAACTGATCTGGATCCAAATGGATTAACCTGAGGTGATAGAAAGTTATCTGCACTGCATCTCTAAAGGTCACATCTGAAAATAGTCAGGGTGGTCTCAGTGTGATTCAGAGGAATAGTTCTGTGCAAACCACTTGGCACAGCTCAGGTAGGGTGAAAGTGGGTAGAAGAGAACTGCAGATGCCGATTTATACCAAAGGTGGACACAAAGCGCTGCAGTCACTCCGCGGGTCAGGCAGCATCCCTGGAGAACATGGAGAGGTGACATTTCGGAATGATGCAACATTTTAAGGTAGGGTCAGGAAAGCTTCAATCTGCTGCAGAATGCTAGTTCAAGTCAAACCCAGCAAGGTCTTCCATACCCTAACATATCTAATGAGCAAACACATCCATCAAAACAACAGGGCACAGGTCTGAAGAAGGGTCTCGACCCGAAACGTCACCCATTCCTTCTCTCCAGAGTTACTGCCTGTCCCGCTAAGTTACTCCAGCATTTTGTGTCTACCATCAAAACAACAGGATCATTTCCCAGTGGCATCGGAAAGAAGATTTTAAGTGCAGCCTTTAAAGCAGATGAATGAAAGAAGATTGAAAGTGCCCATCACCAGAAACAGGAACAGCTTCATCCCCTCTGTCATCAGCCTTCTGGACTGTCCTTACATAAGATAGGGCATTGTCCAATTCACCTCTACCCTATTGCGGATATCGGACTTCATCCAATATTTGACCAATATTGGATAGCGCGCAAAGCAAAGCTTTTCACCGTACTTTGGTACACGTGACAATAATAAACCTAAAAACAAACCTTGGCACATGCCAACTTGCTTGACATAATTACAATGTAGGAGGCTCTTTGGCCAATCGAGTCCATGCCCACTCTCAATGGTTCAATGGTGCTTTAAATGTCCATGTGCAAACATAGAATGAAATTATTTTCTTAGGTTCCAGTACAGTATTCTCAGACACAAGCACAACCTCGATTAGCAAGTGTACAGAAATCATCCGTATTTGGCACTATTTTCACCACGTTTTGGCACTATTTTCAAAGTCACGTCTGCGATCTAGTCCTTTTGAGTGGTGCCCGATCCAGGCAAGCCCCATGCCGCTGCAGGCCTCCACCCATCACTTTCCTTAGATGTTATGTCCCTCTCCTCGCCCGATCATCTCTGAGCCCCAGGGGTGTCTCCCGCAGCTGATTTTGATTGGCCAGACCCCGGTTCCCTCTCCTACCGGTTCCTTGCCTGCCGCGTCCGACATCCTCACCGGCTCCATCCTCCCAGTCTCCGGGGGATGAGCAGGGGCAGCTGGGCAACCTGCTCACTGCAGGGCCAGGGTCCGCCGGGTCCACCGTTCGGCTGCGGGGGGACAATCTCATTCCGCACCACCTGATCTCAACTCTACTATCCTGACACCTCAGCCATCAACTACGGAAAGAATCCTTACAACAGCTAATTAACCGACCAACCACCAAGGATGTGGGAGGTAACGAGGGAGAGCAAGGTCAAAGGGAGAATGTGAAACATCCACTAGGTCACCACTACAGGTCAGGATCAAACCCAAATCACTGGAGTTGATGGAGCAACACTACTTGGTGCCACATTGGGCCACCCAGGCAGGAATAGACCATATACCTCCTTCAATAAGATCACAGTTGATCTATTCTTAGCCTCCACTACAATTTCTTCCTGGGTTCGATCCCGACTATGGACTGCTGTCTGTAAGGAGTTTGTACGTTGTCCTGGTGACCGCCTGGGTTTTTTCCAGATGCTCCGGTTTCCTCCAATGTTCCAAAGATGAGCAGGTTAATTACCATCTGCAAATAGTCTGGTATTGAACTAGTATATCGGTAGTAGCTGGTTAGCCCAGACTCAGTGGGCCAAAGGGCCTGTCTCCACGCTGTATCTCTAAACAAAACTGAGTGCTGGAGTAACTCAACGGGTCAGGCAGCGTCTCCAGAGAACACAGAGAATATTTTTGGTTGAGACCCTTCCTCAGACTGATTGTGGGGATGGGTGGGAAGAAAGCTGGAAGAGAGGAGGGACAGGATAAAGCATGGCAGGTAATAAGTGAATACAGCCGAGGGGGGGGGGGGGGGGGGGGGGGGGGGGGGGGAGTTTGATAGGCAGATGGATGGGCAAAGGTGAGGGATGAACAGACAGAAGGTGCAAGACAAAAGCATCGAAGAGCTGCGAGTTCTTGGATTTGATACCTCAGCTAAAACGCAGCTCTGCCCCAGTACTTCTCCAGGGCCAGGAAGCGAGCGGGTAAGATCATCTCTGACCCCTCTCACCCTGGCCACAAACTCTTTGAATCACTTCCCTCTGGAAGGCGACTCCGGACTATCAAAGCTGCCACAGCCATACATAAAACAGCCTTTTTCCACGAGTAGTAGCTCTACTCAATAACTAAAAATCTGTAGCCTCCTTTTGCACTGGTATTTTATTTAATTCACATGTTGAATTGATAATTATTAATGTTTAATGTTTTATGTATCATTCCTAACTGTCACTGTCTGTCATGTTGTCACTTGCGGGCGGAGCACCAAGGCAAATTCCTTGTATGTGAATACTTGGCCAATAAACATTCATTCATTTGCAAAGACCAGTAAGATCTCAGATCTGGGAACTGAACAAGGAACTATGGTTCATGAGGTACAAGTGCAACCATAGAGCTACATCTGACACTCATTAATCATGTAAAATAAAGTCAGATACAGTTACTCAATATGTATCATTCACTTCTGAGCTTAATATACTCAAAATCACATGCCTTGCCAAAACGCTATCCTGGTGAACAGTGCACGTGCACATATTATATTCCCCACGGTGATATCCTGCCATTATATATATCATAAATGTCTACCTTCTGAAAACAAATGCTGAATACACAATGCAAAGCCATGAATTTTACAGGGCCTCGATATTAAGCAAAAAACTCTCCCAAAGGCCTAACTGAAAAATTGTTTTTAATTTCCGCGCCACAAATAAATGTCAGCGTTGCAGAAATTACATTTTCATTCATTTTGCTTTAAGATGGCTGGATGCGGCTTTCAAACTCTTGAATGGATCACGGATCATTTCCATTTGTTTGCGGGGTGCGCTGATCCGTGGTGAGATGGGGGTGAGCAAAAATGGAGAGATTAACAGTGTGGGTAAAAGATTGCAAGAAGGAAAATGTAGTTCATGTAGTTTAATTAAAACCTGAACCAGCCTGTAATTGTTAATACTGATTTTGATTTTAGTTTAGTTTAGTTTAGAGTCACAGTGTTGAAGTATCCCTTCGGCCCACTGAGTCTGTGCCAACCGGCGATCTATGTACACTAACACTATCCTACACACTAGGGACAACTTTTTTTTTTACAGAAGCCCATTAACCTACAAACCTGGAGTGTGGGTGGAAGGCGGAGCACCCGGAGATCGCCCACGTGGGTTTCTGGCGCTGTAAGGCAGCAACTCTACCGCTGCGCCACCGTGCCACCCGATTGTGTAGGAATTTACAAACAAACTGTTGATCTGAGAGTCATAGAGCATGGAATCAGGCCCTTCGGCCCAACTTGTCCATGCTGACCAAGATGCCCTATCCAAGTTAGTCCCATCTGCCTGCGTTTGGCCGATATCCCTCTAAACCTTTGATATCTGTATACCTGTCCTTTAAATGTTGTTATCGGCGTCATTTGAATGAAGTTTTTACAATAATGGAAAGTACCTCATTTTCTAGAATAAAATCATCAAATACCCTGAATGGAAATAATAGTAACCAAAAAAACACTTAAATCCCTGTTTACATTTACGACTCCTTACCACACATGTATGTATATCACATGTAGGGATATCACAACACACATGTATATTACAGCTGTCCCCAGAATGTGCATGGAAGCATAATTGAACCAAATATTTGAACGATTAATTTATTGTGCTGTCAATTTGCAAAGAAAAGGTATGTTTTGAATCTAATGCTTGTGGTTTCTCATGCAGTTTTTCATCTCCCTGTTCCCTTCACACCTCCTCTCCATCTACAACCCCACATCACAGTTGCTGACAGGCTTAGCACGTTACGTCATGTGAAAGCCAGGAGTTCCTGACGGCAATGGTTGAATGCAGACAGAGATTATCCCTGAGACTAAGTGCGCTGCAAAAGCTCTCGCCCTCCATCACCCCGCCCGGCACACATTCCAAAAAAGTCCCCAGATGAATCTGGACACATTCACTCCCGACTTCTATGAACTCCAGCGGAAAAGGTCCAGTTACAGAGAAGTACCACCACTGTCCTGTCGATCGCGCCTTTCCTGGGCCATTTTCCCCCTGTGTGTTAGTGCGGTTACAGCCAGAACACTCTCCAGTGCAGAGACACAAAACGCTGGAGTAACTCAGCGGGTCAGACAGCATCGGTGGAGAAAAGGAGTAGGTGACGTTTTAGGTCGAGATCCTTCTTCAGAGTCTTGACCCAAAACGTCACCTATTCCCTTTCTCCAGAGATGCTGTCTGACCCGCTGAGTTACTCCAGCTTTTTGTCTCTATCTTCGGTTTAAACCAGCGTTTGCAGTTCCTTCCTACACCACTCTACAGTAACAAATCCATTTCCATGCATACACAGCAAACTACCATGAGGAGCAATTACATCGGATGCATAAATTAAAATTAAATAAACAAAAGTATAATTCACCGATTCAAGCATTCCAGCCCATCCCTCCTTCATCTGTATCCCTCCCTCTGCCTTTACATCTCACTCCCTATTTCATCTTTTCATCTCCTTTTCATCTTTAGCACTTTGTCACAGGGAGCGGATGATTTCATATGAAGTACTTCTGAAGACACACCTGTTGGAAATGTTCAGTTTAGTTTACTGTCATGTGGTCGAGGTACAGTGAAAAGCTTTTTGTTGCGTGCTCACCAGTCAGCGGAACGAATGTACATGATTACAATCGAGTCGTCCACAGTGGCAGCTAATCTGTGCACAACAAGATCCTACAGACAGCAATGTGATAATGACTGGATAATTCGGATACGTGGAGCCACTGGGCCTGTTCTCCATGGAGTAGAGAAGATTGAAAGCGGATCTCGTAATGGATTTAAAATCTGGAAAGGTCTGGACTTGAATTGCCAATGCATTGCGGGCTACAAATTAAGTGCTGGTACATGGGATTAGTAATACATAGGACTCATGGTGAGCCAAAGGCCCTGTTGCTATGTGAACGACTCTATAGCTGGGATAATTTTTTTCCGAACCTCCTTGTGAAGCACCAGCACCCACCTCAACCACAGAATCCAAAAGTCAAATGAAGTGTCAAAATGCTGGAGTAACTCTGCGGGTCAGGCAGCATCTCTGGGGAACATGGATAGGCGACATTTCAGAACTTTAGACTTTAAGACTTTAGACATACAGCGCATAAACAGGCCATTTGGCCCATCGAGTCTGCACCGCCAGCGATCACTATCCATACTAGCACTATCCTACACACTACGGATAATTTACAATCTTTACCAAAGCCGATTAACCTGCAAACCTCTACGTCTTTCGCGTGTGAGAGGAAACCGGAGCACCCGGAGAAAACGCACGCGGTCACAGGGAGAACGTATAAACTCCATATAGGCAGCACCCATAGTCAGGATCGCACCCGGGTCTCTGGCGCTATGTTACAGCAACTCTATTTCTGCACCTCTGTGCCGCACCCAAAGGTGGGGGCCCTTCTTCAGATTTGACCACGGATCAAAGACAAAATCTACTGAAACATCGACAGATCTCTGTGGATGATCAGTTGCTGAAAGGGATCAAATGCTTTACTCTTGAAAAGTAAGCATGAACACAAAGGAACAAATGCTCTTCTTCAGTGCTGTTGCCATTCAAAGAGTCCATTGAGTATAGAAATTGGGAGGTCGTGTTACAGCTATATAAGATGTTGGTGAGGCCACGTTTTGAGTATTGTGTTCAGTTCTGGTCACCATGTTATAGGAAAGATGTTGTCAAGCTGGAAAGGATTGGGAAAAGATTTACCAGGATGTTGCCTGGAATTGAGGGACTGAGGATGTGCAGGTCAGGGCTTTATTCCTTGAAGCGCATGATCTTATAGAGGGGTACAAAATCATGAGAAGATTAGATCTGGTAAATGCCAAAGTACGGGAAATTGAGAACCAGAGGACAAAGGTTTAATGCGGGAGGGGGGAGATGTAATGGGAACCTGAGAGGTAACTTTTTTTACACAATGGGCAGTGGGTGTATAGAACAAACAGCCGGAAGAGGCAGTTGAGGCGATGTGTTATTGCAACATTTAAGAAACATTTAGGCAGGTACATGGATAGGATTGGTTTAGAGAGATATGTACCAAACGCAGGCAGGTGGTACTCATGTAGATGGGCCATGTTGGTCTGTGTGGGCAAATTAGGCCGAAGGGCCTTATTTCCGCACTGTATGAGGGTTGATACATTTTTGGACACAAAGGGAGCCAAAGAGATGAGGGATGAGAAAGTGGATAAGGTAGAGGAGGGTTAGAATCAGCCTCCCTGCTCCATTCTCTTGTTTTGTACACTGGATCTATTCCATTGTGTGTACAGTTCTAGGCTTGAAACCACAACCTTCTGACTTGGGAGGCGAGTGAGCAGCCGACTTGGAGCCTCAGTTGGCACCTTTGTAGAGAACAAATCAGTAGAGCGTGGAGCTATTTTATTTTACGGTGATATTTGGCAAGACAAGCCAAGAGTCCAGAACTCCTGCTGTTCTTCAGCTGTCTACCAATTGCTGGAGAGGCAGGCTGACGCTGCCAGCCCCTGGCTTTGGGAGCAGCTGGAGCAAGCGTGTGTGTCAGGACCACCAGCTGTGGAAACCCATCCAACAAAGGAAAAGGACGGCAGCGACCAACATCCTCAGCACATCTGGGAAATGAAGCAAGGAGAGGGCTCAGGACCAGAGCCAGAGGCACCACACCAACGGCATCTTCAATAAACATCTGCTGCATAGACTCAACACTAAACCTTAACAGCACCAGGGACCCACATTCGATCCTGACTACTCCTGTCTGTATGGAGTTTGTACCTTCACCCCGTGACCTGTGGGGGTTTTCCCCAGGTGCTCTGGTTTCCTCCCACACTCCAAAGATGTACAGGTTTGTAGGTTAATTGGCTTTGATAAAAATTGTAAATTGTCCCTAGTGTGTGTAGGACCGTGTGTGGATATCACTGGTTGATGCAGACTCGATGGCCCAAAGGGGCTGTTTCCGCACTGTATCTCTTGAACTAAAACCAAAATAAAATCTATTTGACCAACCAATGATGTATCTTTCAATCGGTGTTTAATTGTCATATGTACCAGCAATGGAATAATTAAATTCAAGCTTGCTGCCACTTGGCAGTCCCGTTAACACAGAGGAGGCCGTTTGGCCCATCGTGTCCATGCCAGTATCCAGCAGTGTAATCCCGTCAATCCCACCCCCCCTCTTATTTCCCTACCGAGCTGCAATTTATATAGAGCCATTCGACACGGGAACAAGCCCTACAGCCCAATTTGCCCATGCTAACCAATATGCCCATCGACTATTCCCACCTTCCCACATTTGGCCCATATTCCTCGAAACATTTCCTATCCATGCACCTGTCCAAATGTCTTTTAAATGTTATAGCACCTGCCGCAACTACCTCCTATGCCAGCTCATTCCATATACCCACCATTGTTTGTGTGGAAAAAGTTGCCGCTCAGGTTCCTATTAAATCTTCCCCCTCTCATCTCCAACCTATGTCCACTGATTCTCTGGGTTAAAGGCTCTGTGCATCCATGCTGTCAATTCTCCTCATCATTCTATGCATCTCAGTATCACCCCTCAACCTCCTGCACTCCAAGGAATAAAGCCCTAGCCTGCCCAACCACTCTCCATAGCTCAGGTCCGAAATGAAATTCTTACTTATAGCAGCACAACAGGCCTGTAAACACAATAGACATTGATAGTAAACAAGAAAATCAATAAACTAATAACTTTAATACCAGGAGAAAAAAGCCCAAAGCCCTTAGTCTGATAGGTCATGGTTGAGGTGTGTGGTGTTCAAGAGCCAAATGTTTATTGGGAAGAATCTACCCCAATGGTAGGAGTGAAATGGCACAGGAGATAATTGAGGCGAGTATGAGAATAACATTTGAAAGACATCTCGACACGTACATGGAGAGGAAAGGTTTAAATAGACAAGGGCAAAGGCTAGCAAATTGGACTAGGCTAGATGGAGCACCTTGGTTGGGATGGACAAGTTGGGCCGAAGGGTCTGTTTCTGTGCTGTCTGACGCTGTGACTTTACTTTCATTATTCCATTGTCGGTACCCATGACAATTAAACATGGAACCATTGCAGGTCTGGGGTACGTTAGTGACATGGACCGACCAGAGGTGCTAGGCTTGTTCTCAATGGAATAGAGGAGATTTGGAGTGGATTTTAAATCGGGAAAGGCCTGGACCGAGTTGATAAAGTGACGTTGTTCCCATTGGGAAGTAGAATGAAGATGGTCGGCAAAATCAACAAAACTGAAACTAGGAAAAACCCTTTGAACACAGCAAGTGGTTGGAACCGACACGGCTAGGGGTCGCATTGGAGGCAGATTCAATCATGTGCGTTCATGGTGATAGTCAGCTGGATTAGCATCAGAAAGAAAAGGATTTGCAGGGCTCTGGGGAGAGTCAGTGTGTACCTCATTGACCACACGGCCTCCTTCCATGCTGTTGATTCCGAGCACAACAATTCCGAATGATGCAGCAGGTACCAAGGGAAAACTGCACGGTTGAATTGCTGATTTTTAAATGAGAGGTTGAGCTGAAGCAATGGCCATTGAAGACAAAACAAAAGACCGCAGCTGCTTTCTCCTTTGTCCTGGTCAATACTTGCTCACCTATCACCATGAAAGGATATACCTTGCCCCACCCACAGCTTGCCCCACTTTGCAGGATGGCCACACACTGTCAATGGCAGCAATGCATCGAGGACTGCACGGTTGCAAATGTGCATGTATGGGACAGGCTCAAGGACAATAATGAGACTGGAGTCAGGTCAAGGATAAGAAACACCAATCAGATTTGCCACAACCTAAGATAGGAACAACTAAAGTGTTGGTTTTTGTCTGAAGAAGAGTCTCAACCCAAAACGTCACCTATCCCTTTTCTCCAGAGATGCTGCCTGACCCGTTGAGTTACTCCGGCATTTTTGTGTCTATCTTCGGTGTAAACCAATATCTGCTGTTCCTTCCTACACATTTCTTCGAAATAGGCATACCTTGAGGAGATTTCACAGTGGAGCAGACAAAATTGTGCCTCCCTGCTGAGCTAAGCTAGCCCGGAGTTTGGCACACTGCTCCGGTAATATCCCCAGAGGCTCCCCGCAATGAGGTGTACCTTGTACAATTTAGCTCATGGTGCAGCCTCCTCCTGACAGTTTCCCTATTACTCCCAGAGCCAATTTTCCGTACTTATACAACCAGTAGCGAAGCCAACGTCTTTCAGAACAGATAGAAAATCCTGAACTGAACAGGGAGGTGAATTAGCCCATCGGCCCATCAAGTCGACTCCGCCATTCAATCATGGCTGATCTATCTTTCCCTCTCCACCCCATTCTCCTGCCTTCTCCCAAAAAACCCTGACACCCTTACTAATCAAGAATCTGTCAATCTCCGCCTTAAACATATCCAATGATTTGGCATCCATAGCCGTCTGTGGCAAAGAATTCCACAGATTCACTACCCTCTGACTAAAGAAATTCCTCCTCATCATCTTTCTAAAAGTACGTCCCTTTATTCTGAAGCTATGACCTCAGGTCTTAGAAATAACTTAATTTTACCACCAAAGCTTTCTGTATTCAACCGCAGAAAGAAAAAATGTATGTTAAACTTGTTCCATAACAGCGTCAAATCCTCTTGCAGACCACAGTGGTGCAGCGGTGGAGCGGCTGCCTTACAGCGCATGCAGCGCCGGGTACCCGGGTCTGATCCCATCTATGGGTGCTGTCTGCATGGAGCTTGTATGTTCTCCCCGTGACTGCGTGGATTTTCTCCGAGAACATCGGTTTCTTCCCACATTCCAAAGACGTACAGGTATGTAGGTTAATTGGCTTGGTGTATGTGTATGTGTAAATTGTCCCTCGTGTGTGTGTAGGATGGAGTTAATGTCCGGGGATTGCTGGTCGGTGCGGACTCGGTGGGCCGAAGGGCCTGTTTCCGTGCTGTATCTTTAAACTAAACTAAACCTGTTAAATGAGGCACTGTCGGTGTTGGGCAAATCCCCCTTACGCGCCAGTGTTGTGGAATCGTGGGGAGGTGCGGGATATAGTCACGCCTCTCTCCTGCTGCAAACAGCTTCTTTTCCTCCAGTCACTGACAACATTGCCCCTCGGCCCAAAAACACTCCACCCAAGCCAACCTTACCAGAGTTGGCAATAAAGCACACAGCAGCATTGAATCATGCACAGTGGCTAATATCTGCCTTCCAGTAACAAATATCAGCTTTCATGCAGGAGGAAAGTACAGCTCATCCAAGCTACTTCCTTTTCATCCTTGACAGACTGTTGGCTTGCTTTTCATAACATGTTGTACCCCTTTCACAGCAATAAATCTGTATAACAATGCTTGCACTCAATACCTCCCTGCCACAGTCAACAATTAGTTCTAAAAGAGCAACTAAACTCACTAATATTGAAACAAAAGGCTAGCTTTTACATTTCCATCAGACTGTTTAGCATGAGCATTAATCTTGTTTGCAACACGGAACTAAATGTTTAGTCATTACTGAACCTTTGCACTTTTTCAACTTTTAATTGTGTATGTACATGCGGATACAAGAGGAGAGGGAATGAGCAAATGTGTGCATAGAAGTCCATTATCACAGAGTGGCACAGAGTGGCTGCAGCTTCAAGTGGCAGAGACCCTGGTTCAATCCTGATCTCAGGTGCTGTCTGTGCAAAGTTTGCACGTTCTCCCTGTGGGTTTCCTCCCACATCCCAAAGACGTAACTGGGAGTAAATTGAACCATGTGAGAAAAATGGAGGAAGCCCAGGTTGTATGATGAGAAGGAATGAGGACAGGCCAATAAAAGATGGTTTAAAGACATTCAAGAACCTTTGTTCGCCATTGAATAGAACGTGAGAGCGGTGAGGTTTCTCTTGAACTTTATACAGCAGGACCCGGCGATCCGTGGCCATCTCCTGACACCAGGCCTGGTTCGCCCGCTGTGGAACTGGGAGAGGGAGTCTGCCGAGCCCGGCTCCTCCTTGTCCCCAGAGACCGGTAACGGAGGAGGCGGCGAAGGGAGTCGGCGACGGGCGCTGGACTGGGGAAAACCGGCTGCAGGAGGCGCCCATGGGGCACGAAGGTGGAAGATGGCCCGACAAGGAGAGGGACGATGAATGAATAAATGAATGATGGAATACTTTATTGTCACAAGTCACAGTGAAACTCTTTGCTTGCATACCCAAGATATGCAAATAGCCGTCACATAGAGGGCGCTCGCAAAGCAACAAAGTACCCCCGCGCCAGGTTCCCCCTTCCCCGCCCCCCATCCCTCACGTCAGTCCCCCACGCCAGGCCCGCCATTGTTTTTTACTCGCGGGTTGACCAGATGGAGGTGCTGATGGCTGTAACGAGCCTTCATGGCCAGATACAGTTGGGACCGTGAGATGGCACCAAAATCTGGCGACCATTGCATATGGACTCAGTAGGCTGTTTCGATGCATTATTTACTGAACTCAACCCTACAGTATGCAAAATAAAAATGTCACTGAACCTTGGTACATGTGATAACAAAGGAACCAATAAATATATGTTAGCCAACAGCTTCATCGCTGCATTCAATTCTGCTCCCCATATTACAGGACAGAGGAGACTGCAGTGGAGAGGGTGCAGAGAAGATTTATGCGGGTGTTGTCGAGAGTGACAATTGTTGCCGTGGGAAAATTGGATGAGATGGATATGTTTTCTTTAGATAAGTGGAGGCAAAGGAGAGGCTTAACTGAGGTGTTTAATATTATATGTGGCCTAGAATGGATAAATAGCAAAAACATCCCTCTCTTTGCAGAGAAGTCAAAGACCTAGAGATATAGATTGAAATTGACAGCCAAATGATCACAGGGAAGATGAGGAAAAATACCTTTGCCTCCTCTGAAGCAGAAACATGCACCATAAGTGGAAGACAAGAGACTGCAGATGCGGGAATTTTGAGCAAAGCACTAAATGCTGGAGGAACTCTGGGGGCCAGGCAGAATAGGGGGAAGGAATGGACAGACGATGTTTTGGGTCAGGACCCTTCTTCAGTCTTAAAACTCAGAGTCAAGAAGGGTCCCGACCTGGATTGTCACCTGTCCATACCCTTCCCTGATGTTGCCTGACCTACTCAATTCCTCCAGCACCTTGACATTTAACACACAAGTACCTGGATGTGCACTTGCAGAGTTGTGACCTGCAGGATGTTGAACCTATAGCTGGAAGCTAGGATTACGTTGGGTATCTATTTTCCAACTGGTACAGACAACAAAGCAAACAGCCCCCTTCTATAGTTATACATCTTCGAATATTCAGTGACATGGGCTATCAAGATCATGCCAGAAAATGATGATGGTTTCACAATGGAATAAAAAAAAACAAATCAGCAGTGGAATAATTCCCCACAAAGTTTGTTTAGTTTAGTTTAGTTTAGAGTTTAGAGATGCAGAGCAGAAAGAAGACCCTTCAGCCCACCGAGTCCGCACCTACCACCCTTTGTACTAGCACTATCCTACATACTACGGACAATTTACCATTTTAACCAAAATCAGATTAACCTACAAACCTACACGTCTTTGGAGTGTGGGAGAAAACTGAAGCACCTGGGGAAAACCCATGTGGTCACGGGGAGAACGTACAAATTCTGTTCAGACAGCACTCGCAGTCAGGATCAAACCCAGATCTCTGGTGTTGTAAGGCAGTAATACCATTACACCCCTGTGCCACCCTTACTGCGCCACCGTGCTGTCCTTAAATAAAACGATTATTAACAGTGGAACAATAAAACTTTCAAGACAAGATCCGTACCTAACCTATAGAGTGGCTACGGCCTAGGGAATAAGGATTGGATGTGGAACAGATGGTTCCAGTAACGGGAGAATCTAGAACCAGAGGGCCCAGCCTTAGAATAAAAGGATGTGCCTTTAGAATAATGAGGAGAAATTTCTTTACTCAGAGGGTGGCGAATCTGAAATCATTGCCACAGACAGCTGTGGAGGCAAACACATTGGGACATTTTAGAGTGGAGATTGAAAGGTTCTTGAATAGTCAGCATGCCAAAGGTAACGGGAAGTGGGCAGGAGAATGGGGTTTAGAGGGAAAAACGGATCGGCAATGATTGAATGGTGGCGCAGACTCGATGGGCTGAATGGCCTATTTCTGCTCCTATGTCTTATCTATCACAGGAGATGGGCTAAGGAAGGTAATAGGAGTTTAAGTGCAGATCAGCAATAAGATAGATGACGAGGGGCTGAATGGCTCATTCATGGCCCGTGGCTAAAGTCCCTGCAAAAGGAGTTAAATAATCGTGGCGTATTGACTACCTAAAGACTTTCCCAAGTGGCTTCTGATATTTACACAGGCCGTGAACATTCCACACCTGTAACTTCATCCCCTCTGGGTCCACAGGGCAGTTGCCCGTCATCGCCACTCTCAGCACCGCTAGGACCATAATTGGTTCCCCGTCTGCGAAGGCAACCTCTAACGCAGGAGTGTAAAAGGGAGAAAAAAAATCATATCTGGGATTGATTACAAAGCAGCAGTAAACATCAAGTTACATCATAAAACATGACTGAATCTGAAGTCAGGGTCACCAACGTGAAACTATTTTTGTGCATCACGTTGATAATGCGCACTGCCAGGAGAAACTCGAGAGCAAGGGAATCAGTGCACAACCTATCGTGTCCAGTCGATCCCGAGACGTTTCTATCAATTTTCCTGCCATAATTACAACAATAGTTTTAAGGTTGAGGTTTGTGAATCACCAAATGACATTATCGTGGAGGGAAGTTATCTCCATGCCTGTAGTGTTGATGTCAGGATTTTCCAGAGTGGCCGTTTCCAAAGTTTGACTGTAGTTAACGCATTTACGGCAAGTTTGCATTTATCTCTTTGGCGTTAAATAGAAACATCACCCACAGACGATTCAGACCCAGTTTAGAACCCCTATGTCCTTCAAGGGTGTTGAAACCTTGGTTTAGTTTAGTTGGGAGATACAGCGTAGAAACAGGCCCTTCGGCTCATCGAGTCCATGCCGACCAGCGATCACCTGCACACTAGATCTATCCTACACGCGAGCTACCCCAGCGTTACCCCAGAGTATTGTGTCTATCTTCAGAGTCCTTTCAATATTTGTTCCTTTTTCTTCCTTTTTCCAAAATGGCATTTTTGAAAAAATGTAACACCTCCTGATTGAATAAAAAGCTCGCATCTCTGGGGTAAGACTTGAACCCACCGCCTTCTGACTGGGTGCAAGAATGTTATCAATCAGCAAGGCTACCACCTAGAAATGAGTTATTACAACACTTTCCCCAAGCCCAAAAGAGAGCTCACCCATGGACGAGTCCCAGCCTTGTAACATGTTCATGATCTAATTATTCCCTTATATAACAAATCAAGTAAGATATTCAGAAACCAAAGTTGTTTCTGGTGGGACGTCTGACTATAAGTGCCCTTTAATTAGCCCAGTTTATGTCAAAGTTAACACTAGAATTATTTTGTGAATTAGTTAATCTGTATCAACCATAATAATGAAGGCAATATATTTTGTTACTTCATCACTGCTGACAGCTCAGTGACCAACTGTGGCTTAATGTAGCACAGCTCAAAATACACTCTCCAGACATAACACAAGTTTGGAAGAACAGAAACTATTAGTTGTGCTCTGGATGTTTTTTTATAGATATCAATGCTGTAATCCTATCACCAACATATGGTCCCTCCGAGTATGACATCTCCACTTGGAGTGCAAGATTGCAGGACTCGCTTGGAAACAAAACCTCCAACGCATTCTTCACTGCACTACACTTAACCCTCAGTGACACCAGCTACGACTATCCAACCGTTCTAAGGAAACGGTGGAATTCCTGCAAACCATAAGCATTTTGGAAAAAACAACAGGATTACAAGGCACAAAGTATTGGATCTTAAACAAGTGCTGAAGTAATTCAATGGGTCAGGCAGCATCTTTTTAGAACATGGACAGGTCCCGACCCGAATCCATGTTCTCTGGAGATGTGGCCTGACCCACCAAATTATTCCCAGCACTTTGTGTCTTTTTTTAATAGTTTTATTTTGTTTATTGGCACGTGTACTGCAGTATAGTGAAAAGCTTGTTGGTTGTGTGCTATCCAGTCAGCAAAAAGACTATACATCTCACGAAGAGATCACGAGGTTCTTGGGGTGGAGAGGGGTGATAGCGGTATAAAGGGGAGGGTAGTGTCTTGTGTTCTGTGTCTTGTGTCTACTGTTTGTGGGTAAGTGTGTCTGTTTAGTGTTCAGCCATGAGCGAATGGCGGTGCGGGCTCGATGGACCTGGTGGTCTGCTCTCGCACCTACTTTCTATGTTTCTATGTTTCTATGATTACAATCAAACCATCCACACTGTACAGATACAGGATAAAGGGATTAACATAGAGTGCAAGATAAAGTCCAGTAAAGTCCAAGTAAAGATAATCTGAGGGTCTCCAATGAGATAGATGGTAGGTCAGGACCGCTCCCTAGTTGGTGATAGGATGGTTCAGTTACCCGATAGTAGCTGAGACAAAACAGTCCCTGAATCTGGATGTGTGTGTTTTCACGCTGCTCTACCTCTTGCCTGATGGGAGATGGGAGAAGAGGTAGTGACCTGGGTGAAACTGGTCCATGATTATGCTGGTGGCCTTGCCGAGGCAGCGTGAAGTGCAAATGGAGTCAATGGAAGGGAGGTTGGTTTGTGTGATGGTCTGGGCTGCGTCCACAATTCTCTGCAATTTCTTGCCGTCTTGGATGGAGCCGTTTCCACCAGCCACATTTGGCCCATATCCCTCTCAACTATTCCTATCATGTACCTGCTCAAATGTCTCATACAGCAACGGCCTCAACTACCTTCTCTGGCAGCTTGTTCCGTAATCACACCAAGGTGCCCCTCAAGTTCCAATTAACTTTCCACTCACACCTTAAATCTATGTCCTCTGGTCCTTGATTCCCTACTCTGGGTTAAAGACTGTGTGCATTGACCCAATCTATTCCCCTCATGAATTTATACCCCTATATCTGCCATGATCATACTGAATGGCGGGACAGGTTCGAGGGGCCGAGTGGTCTACTGCGGCTCCAAACATTCTTATGTTCTATATGCGATCTCTCTCTCACGCAGAGGAACCTGACAGGATGCGATGGATGCCTCTTTACTTCACTTGGAAAGGCTGCCCAAGGAAATAAGCACAACTATAATTCTGCAACCTTGCAAATTCCCACTGATTTGAAAGTACCGGCTCAAGCATTTGCGCTGAAACATCTCAGCGTCTCACGAGACATGCACATACCATTCAAGGTGCCGGGGAGGTGTAATGATAGGTGTAAGCACTAGAGGGTGCAGTTATGCAATGTTATGACAGACCACAACTCAGAAGAAAATGGCAAATGCACGCTTCCTTGTAATAATTAACTCAGCAAAGCCTGCAATTGGACAATCACCCTAAATTACTGATGTCTACTTATAATTGTCCACAGCTGTTTCCCTTCTCCAAGGGTTGGATTCAGTAATGTGGGTGACAAAAAGTAACATCTGGATTTTCCGTTTCAGGCCTGCAGCCAAGTGCTTTAGGGACTCCTGGTTTCGGCAGTACAGCATGAATGACACACACTAATACTGCATGTACCAGATATTTCTCATACAAGGGCATTAATTTTTTACTCTTCCCTCTTGCCCATATAGCAGGAGCACGCCCACTCTGTCCACGCTTGTTAATTGTCCCCCTTCCTTGCCATCTCTATTTCTGCTCAGAAAAGGTAGGGTCCTTCAGAAGAAGCCGTTTGCAGACACACAGAAGGCTTGGCGTGCAACTGCACCATGTGCACCGCTACTCAGCTGTGTTGAGCAACGACTGAAGTTTGACTCTCTGTGGTCCGTCTGAAACTTGTTGATCTCCCAGCACAGCGAGATGTCCATCAGGGAAGGTTGCCGACTGGCCCAGTCCAAACTGCACAGTATGTGCTGAGTGAGGAGCTGAAGCTCAGTGCAGCCAACACCAACGCTCTGTGAGGAGGGAGGATCACAGTCCAGGGTCCTTCCGCTGCTGGACATTGAGGAGCAGAGTCCAATGGGGACACCCCTCTAACAAGCAGAGAGATACCACCCAGACAGGGCCACGAGATGTTTTCTTTAAAGATAGATGCAAACACTACTGAGCAGGACACTATTGGATGAATAGCTACTGAGAATTTACGAAGAGTTTTTCCAGATTTAGTTTGTATATTTTGTTTATATTATTCGGAATAAAGTTTATTTTTGAACTTAAAAAGTTCAATAACTGAAGTTCAATCCTATTCTGCTCTCTGCTACTGGTTATCAGTATACAGAGCAGTGCTTTGGGACAGAAAGAAAACAGGGAACTCCACCGAGTTTTCCATTTACAGTAGTTCTCCAGCAACACGAGTTGGAAGGATGTCAGATGTAAATGGGAACCACATTCAATGGCCATGGACTGCACACTGGCTAAAGTACAAACATAAACAGGGGCGGCAAGGAGTTGCTGCCTTACAGTGCCAGAGAAACAGGTTTGATCCTGACTACGGGTGCTGTCTGTACGGAGTTTGTACGTTCACCCCGTGACCGCGTGGGTTTTTCCCGGTTGCTCTAGTTTCCTCCCACACGCCAACGATCTACAAGTTTGTAGTTTAATTGGCTTCAGTAAAGATTATAAATTGTTCCTAGTGCGTAGGATAGTGCAATCGTACAGGGATCACTTGTCAGCGCAAACTAAACTTGCAGGCACCAGTGAAAGGTCTATATCATTCGAACGCCACTTGTTTAAATGAAATGGATGCCTTTTAAAAGCAATCAGGCATGCCCAGTTGATGTTGGCATTTGTTTTGCGGGTATTACAAAGGGAGAGATGAGGCCTTAATTTACGCTTCCATTCCATCAAGATATGGCCAGGAATTTAAATTTAAACACTCTTACAGAGATACCTTCCACAGACACATCAATGCATGCCTTTAATAAGAATGATTTTTTTTTAGGGTGAGTGGAATTTGACCTACCCATCCCTATCGCCAACACTGGAGTGCAGGCACTTTATCTGGCACTGAACGTTATTCCGTTCATCATGTATCTGTACAGTGGACAGCTTGATTGTAATCATGTATAGTCTTTCTGCTGACTGGAATAGCATGCTCCTGCACACGTGACAATAAACTGAACTCAACTCAACACCCTGACTTACGCAATAATCGACCTACGTAAACAATTCCTTAACTTAGTCCCTAGTGCAATCAACGCAATTTGTAATTTCCACCATCACTCAAGTTTACATTGGAATCAAGCCGGCAATGGCAAATGGTGCTTACCCAGAACGCCAAGCACTGCAGAAAGTGCCCTGGATACAGCTGAGACAGTTAATACTCTCAGTGAGTTATTTCAGGCAGGGGAAGGGGATGGTGATCCCGACTTACGTAAAACCTGACTTACGCAAGGGTTCCTAACGCAACCCTTACATAAGTTAGGGAGTGTCTGTACTGGAGTTCATTCTGGTCATCATACCTTAGGCAGGACCATGAGCTTGCAGGGTAGATGCGGAGAATAGTGTAGGAAGGAACTGAAGATGCTGGTTTACACCGAAGATAGTGACAAAATGCAGGAGTAACTCAGCGGGACAGGCAGCATCTCTGGATATAGATGGGTCTGAAGAAGGGTCTCGACTTGAAATATCACCCATTCCTTCTATCCAGAGATGCTGCCTGTCCCGCTGAGTAACTTCAGTATTTTGTGTCTACCTTACGTGCAGAGAAGATGTCTCCTCGAGTGATTAGAGCCTAGAACTACTTTAGCAACAGTTCAAAATAAGAGGTTAACGCCGAGATGATAGGAAATATTTTCTCCAAGGCCCACGAGTCCTCAAGAGGCACTAGAAGCTGAATGTTTCTATGCCAGAAGTAGATAGATTCTTAATAAACGAGCGGATGAGAGTCAAGGTGGATACAGGGCAACATGAAACTGAGGTTATAATCTGAACAGACATGATCTTCTTGTCAGTGGGAGCAGCCAACTCCTACTCCGGTTCATAATTCAAATATGAATTCATATATAGGATGCCCTGACCTTCGAGAGAATGCAGCACAAGTTTTTTTTTTTAAAAAGCTTACACATACCTTACACTTCCCAGAATATAAGTGTCATAATTTAATCGAGAGAATTTGAAACATTAGGATGACCCAACATGCTCTTCTGATGGGAAAGCATCAAGGGCACGAGCACACGGTCTAAATGTTAACAATAGGCCTTTGGAAAGGAATCTAGGAAATATAAAACAAGCGGAAATTTGCAACTCCGCAAAAATCTCTTGATTTCAAGATCAACATAAAAGGATGCTGTTGGGCAAGGATATAAGCGGTACAACGTGCTGGAGTAACTCAGTGGATCAGGCAGCATCTCTGGAGAACATAGACAGATGATGTTACGAGCTGATCAGCCTGACCCAAAACGTCACCTAACCACATTCTCTATAGATGCCGTCTGACCTGTGACATTATCCAGCACTTTGTGCCTTATTTTTTTGTAAGCCATCATCTGCAATTCCTTTTTTCTACGTGTAAACAGAGATTTGTATTGTGTGCAATTTTGGTCTCCTAATTTGAGGAAGGACATTATTGCTATTAAGGGAGTGCAGGAGTAGGCTGGAATTTAGATGGATGAGAGGGGATGGAAGTATAAAAAATTCTTAGAGGATTGGACAGGGTAAATTTTCCCAATGTTGGGGAGTCCAGAACCAGGGCTCATAGTTTAAGAATAAGGGGTAGGCCATTTAGGACTGAGATGAGGAACAAACTTTTCACCCAGAGAGTTGTGAATCTGTGGAATTATCTGCCACTGAAGGCAGTGGAGGCTAATTCACCGGATGTTTTCAAGAGAAAGTTAGATTTAGCTCTCAGGGCTAACTGAATCAAGGGAGATGGGGAAAAAGCCAGGACGGGGTACTGATTTTGGATGATCAGCCATGATCAGTACCCCGTCCTGGCTTTTTCCCCATCTCCAGCCATGATCATATTGAATCACGGTGCTGGCTCGAGGGACTGAATGGCCTACTCCTGCACCTATTTTCTATGTTTCTATTTGGAGCTAGGCGGGTAAATAGCATTGAAGTTCAGATCAGCAAATATCTAATTAAGAGATCAGCAAGGTTTGGGAGAAGGAAGAATCACACCTGTTACCACATAGTTCAAAGTCATATGTAATTCTGGAACTGTTTGAATTCTGGCCTTTTCTTTTATTTTGTTTAGTTCCATAACTGGAGAAACTTCAATTGCCTTGGTGTTAAACACTGCACTTTCAGGGAAGATACCAAGAAAATTGTCTCCCTATCGTGAACTGCGAGTGAAATGTAGTAAAAATCCTCACACACACACACACACACACACACACACAATGCTGTTTGCTCAATACACTCTGGAGATTACATGTAAAATGTGGTTCTCCCAGCAGGAACAGCAATGTCGACTGTCACAGCCATCAAGCGGTGTTATGTACTTATGAAGTTGGTGGTAGCTGCAGAAATAGGGAAAACATTTCCAAGCTTAACTCTCTAGTGAAAGGTGAATAAATATTTATGCCATATGCTGCTCTACTGTGTAAGTTGAAACATGGTTTGCAAAAAACTCACTGTGGGAAAGATGCAATTGCAGCGAGCGGCAGCATTTAGCCAGAAAGGTTAAGCAGCACTCTGCACTGCTGGAGGGGGCAACAGTTGGAGGCTCCTTCATGGGTCCACACCTAATAAGAAAGGAAAGTGCATTCTTCCACTTACGAGAGCCACAACCTCTGCAGCAAGAGTGTTAAATAAACAAGATGCTTGCCAGGTACTTTGGAGCACTGAAGCAAATCCTCTCAAGTCAGTATGCTGAAGTGTGAAAATCTCGCTCACACGTAGTCTTAGAAAGATTTTATATGTGATAGGAGCAGAATTAGACCATTCGGCCATTTTAGTCTACTCCACCATTCAATCGTGGCTGATCTATCTCTCCCTCCAGGTTTTCTCCAGGAGCTCCGGTTTCCTCCCACACTCCAAAGACGTACCGGTTTGTGGGTTAATTAGCTTAGTAAAATTGAAAATTGTCCCTACTGCGTGTTGGACAGTGTTAGTGTGCGGGGATCGCTGGTCGGCATGAACCCGTTGGGCTGAAGGGCCTGTTTCCATGCTGTATCTCTAAACTAAACTAAACATGACACCATTTACTGAGCATCAATTATGCCAAAATCACTGTAAAAAACATAATAGTCAACCTCACCACACCTCACTCTGAGGCAATGACTTCCAATGCAACACTTATTTCACCAGCGAGTTGGCCTGGATCACCCATATCAAAGTAGTGGCCAAGAAAGCACACTAATACCTCTACTTCCTTAAAAGGCTTCGGAAGTTCAGCATGTCCCCAACAACTCTCACCAACTTCTGCATATGGGCCATAGAAAGCATTCTATCGCATTGCATCGCAGCATGCTCAATTTCTCCGCAGTTCAGGTGGATTCAGGTGTCAAGATCACCCACTCCCTGCTTCACTATGCAGCAGCCCCAGTGATAACACTGTGTGACTTGGTCTCAGTCAGAATGAGACAGCAAGCTTCTGTACCCCTCCAAGTGACAAGGCGGGATCCACACGCTGACAGCAACAAGAACAATTCTGTGAATGGCATCAGTGATAAAGTAATTTGCAGCAAAGTGAAACGGTTCTTGCAAGACATCAGTGGTTTTAATGCAGTAATTTCCATGCAAAGATTCCATACTTAACTCCAAACATCAATATGCCTTGCAAATATATATTTCCTCATTACAAAGTGTTATGTATCGCCCGGAACAATAACAACAATGGAGTATGTAATTGTTCGCAATGTCTATTTTCAATTTACATGACATTAGTTTCATTGACTGGAGAGAAATATACTGATAATCAAGACTAGCAGATCATCGATAAACCCTTTGCTAGCACCTACTACTTGAACACCATATCTGAATAAACCAGGAAGAGCAAGTCCCTGGTGGTAAAGAAGCAAGATCTTGGATAACGTCACAACACTCCAACCAAGGTGATCATCTCTTCATTATTTCCACTGAGAATGCTTCATGCACACCTCCACTGTGGTCCCTCTGTTTTTTTTGTGAAGGGAATGCGAACAATTTTGCCAGTTCCTTGCCTCTGCTCAAGGTTTGATTTGGGCACAGTCTAGTTACTAACAGAACCCTTGGGAGATAGTGTCCATTCAATTAAGCTTCATTTGAGCAGAATTGAAATGGTGTTTTTAAAAAATGCCCACTCACCAACGTTATGGAGGAATCACCCATCCTAACTTTAATTGATCCAAATATAGATATTTTCCAATGGACTGAAATACAGCAGAGTGGCGTGTACACATATGCCCAACCCACTACTTAATCCATTTACCACAAGTCATGCATGTGATTTAGTTACAAAATGATATGAGAAATGAGATGCAGTTTGGCACTCATTTAAAGGGTCAAAGACAACAAGGCGACCTGTTTGAAAACATCCTGGTAATTTGTTACAGCACATTGGATCATGTTATGGGACTGTCAAATGTCAAGCACACAGTCATAGGGCAGACCAGGAAAGGACAACAGATCACCCTCAGTCACAATGATGGGCCTTTACAATACAGTACTTGCATGGTCACCAATACTAATAGTAGTATTCAGATTTCAGGAAGGCAGATGGAATGGGGTATTTAAATAAAGGGAGCTGGGACTATAACAGTTGGGAGGTCTAGCTACAACTATATGGGAAATTGGTGAGATCACATTGCGGGCAATTTTGTTTTCCTTGTTAATTGCATCAGAGGCAATTCAGAGAAAGCTCTCAGGGTCTATTCTTGTGAGAAAGTGATTGAGCTGGAGGCATTGGACAGGATCGTCGTTTAGTCATGGGAAGAAAGAGGGATGATCTTATTGAAACATGCAAGGTGTTAAGGCACCTTGAAGGAGCAGTTGTCAAGAGGAAGGTTTCCCTTAGGAGAACATTGAGAACAAGGGAGCATTGTTTCTGAATATTGGGTCTCCGGTTTAAGATAGAGAGGGGTTTGTTCTCTTGTAGTGTAGTGATCATTTGGAATTCCCACACCAGAGGAGGTGTGAAAGTGAAGTAATTGAATACATTTGGTGGTCTTCTGAGATGTTTAGAAGATCTTAACAGGAGAGGCAAGGGGGTTGACTCGTTCACTTCCACAGTAAGTAAGTGGAATAAGATCAACCATTATCTTATTGCAAGCTAGATAACGACCAGATGACCTTCACATCAATGCATATTATAAAATTCCCAGCTTTCATGGTGAGATCTCAACCTGGTCTCCACATCGCATCTGACCTTCTGTCCTTGTTCCTAATGTTCTCGTTGGCATCGATCAATATGAAACATTTCCCAGCTATCATGGAGAGATCTCAACCTGGTCTCCACGTTTGTACCTCTGGACTTCTGGTTCACGGCTGCAGGGGCCATCGCACATCAACAAGACACACATCTTACCTTAGAGTTCTGGGATGGAGATAGAGAATCCACTCGGCTCCCTTGTTTGGCGGAGTTCCCGGCCGAGACCATAGCCCAGCAATCCTCACACGTGCCGATCGTCAACTGTTTGCCATCGTCCACCAGCAGAGCGTCGGGCACCCGCGGGGCATAGATGAACACGGGCAGCCGGGTCACCGTCACTGCCTTCAGACCCAGGTAGCGCCTCCTCTCCTGTCTACAGAAGAAGCAGACGAAGGAGTCCACCTTGTAGTGGCGGGACCACGGGCTGCTCGGATGCTGAGAGTTCTTCCCCTGCCACCACTGCTCCAGGAGATCGTGACAACACAGCAGGCAGGTGGGCACCGGTCCCGACGACTCCGCCCGGGCTGGCCGACGCCGGGCGGCCAGGAAGGGGAAGAAAGGTTCTCGTTCGCCCTGGCGAGTGGGAGGATCGACGCTGAGCTGGAACTCCCGGCCCGCTTCTAGCTCAGTCCCGCACAGCAGGCAGGGAGCGGCGGGCAGGTGAGCCGTCCTTGGCGGCCGGCGGCACACCGCGCTGGCCCGGGCGTTGGTCTGGAGATACCTCCCGAGGAAGGACTGCACCGAGGAGATGGCTTCCTCCCTCTCCGAGCCGGACCACATCTCGTCCAACACCCTGCGGCACCGCTTGCAGCAAGACACCTCTCCCTCCTGGCTCATGGCCTTGGCGTTGGGCGGGCAGGGAAGGAGGTCGATGAATGGGAAGTACATGGGGTCTCTGGCGCCCCGGCTCCTGGAGCAGATGGATGTGGCCTCCTGCCCGCAGTCCTGGCCGCAGAGATAGCAGCCTCCTCGCTCCCCTTGCCCGCCGGGGACATCCCCCTTCAGTGGCACCACGTACAGGCGCTGCAACACGGGCACCTTGGCCAACTCGAAGCCTTGCCACTGTTGCATGAGAGAGACGTGGCAGAAGGAGCAGACCCAGGTGCTGCCGCCGGGGCTGAGGGGTCTGGCGCCGGGCGGCGGGTAGTGGAGCCACAGGAATGGGAAGAAGGGCCGCTCCGTGCTGCCCTCCTGCTTGTGGACGTGTACCAGGTGCTGGCGTCCCTGGGGCAGCCCGACTCCGCAGATGAAGCAAGCCCAGTGTCCCTTGCCCATCGCCCCGCTCCCTCGCCCCTCCAGCTGCCCGGGGCGTCCGTTCTCCCTGGCACCGGCCGCCTGCCTCTCGTCCTCCGAGGACCAGCCGTCGCTGCCTTCGCTGCCCCCGGGGGACAAGCTGAGCCGTGGCCCGGGGCTGGGGTCGGGGCGGCGGGACGGGAGGGCTTCTTGCTCGGGCTCCGAGAGCTCTTGGTCGGACAGGGAGGAGAGGTCGGAGTCGCGGCCGGTGGCGGGGGCAGCGGGGCTGGGGTTCCAGTCGCGGGACGTCCCGCGGCCGTCGCACTGGTGCGGTCGCTTGAGCCAATACATGCGCTTGTCCACCGGCGTGCGGCACCTCTCGAACGACTGCCACTGCTCGGACAAGAAGCAGCGGCACACGGAGCACGACAACACGCAGCCGTCGGCGCTCACCTCCCGGGCTCCGGGAGCCGGCTCCTGCTGCAAGAGGAACGGGAAGTAAGGCAAGCGAGCCGAGCCGGGGCAGCACTTGGACCGCACTTGTAACCTCTGCTCCCGCCCGGGGCTCATGCGGCCCCCGCAGATGAAGCAGTGCAAGCGGCCTGGGCTGAGTTCCCCGCCGCTGATTGCTGCCATCAGCCGCTGCTTCCTGGAGATGGGAACAGCCGCTTCTTTGTCACTCATGTTGGCTGGGAGTAATGGAGTGTCCGCCTCTCCCCGCCACGCTCCCTCCCCTTCCCTGCCCAGTCCCCTCCCCTCCCAGCCCCGGCCCCGTCTCCTCGCCCGCCCGTCCCTCCCTCCCCCGTCCTCCCTCCCACTCCCCCCCCTCTCTTCCCACTCCTCTCTCTTCCCAGCCTCTGTCCCCCTCCCCCTCTTCCCTCCTACTCTCGTGAATAGTCCACTCCCCTCTCTTCCCACCCTCTGTCCCTCCCTCCCCCCCGTGTCCCCTCCCTCCTACTCCCGTGAATAGTCCACTCCCCTCACTTCGCAGCTTCTGTCCGGAATTCCCTCCCTCCCCCGTCTCCTCTCCCTCCTACACGCCTGCCTGCTGTGCTGCCCTTCCCGTCTCTCCTTTCCCCTCCCTTCTCCCCCCCTCGCTCCCCGCCCTTCTAGTCCAGTCCAGCCGCACTCTCGCCGTTCCCCCGGGCGGTCGGGACAAACTTTGTGGGGATCTCGGCGCCCGGCCGGCTGCCTAGCGCCATCTCCCAGGGAACATCTTCACGGTGCTACAACGCATCTCCTGCTTCCCCCACCTCTGAAAACTTCCAGTCCCACACACACATATATACCCAAACCGGTCACACCGAGTGCAGCGACGAGCAACAATCTTCCCACCACTTCCTGCATCTCAAACAAGCGAAAACATTCAGCCCACGTTACTGACTGTATCTTCGTTGAAAAGTCCCGTAAACCAGCTTGCTGAAAGAAATGCGCTTGAACGGGGAATTGGATATGCCCTGTTATCAACATCCTTAATGCCGAAGTTATGAGTATTTCAGTTTTCTCCACTAAATACAACTTCAAAAGCGAATTAAATATTGTCCTCATTAAATGT
The DNA here is from genome assembly GCF_028641065.1 of Leucoraja erinaceus. NCBI lineage: Eukaryota > Metazoa > Chordata > Chondrichthyes > Rajiformes > Rajidae > Leucoraja > Leucoraja erinaceus. Next base: position 28,005,447 of record NC_073393.1, on the reverse strand, counting down.
AATCTCGGGATTATATACCCGCAATTAATTCAATTCCTCTTAAATGGATCCACGAGGAACCACAGATGCTGGAATCTTGACCAACACATGTGTGGGAAAGAACTGCAGATGATTTACACGGAAGGTAGATACAAAATGCTCAGCGGGACAGGCAGCATCTCTGGGGAGAAGGAACGGGTGACGTTTGGGGTCGAGACGCTTCTTCGGACAAAACACAACGTGCGGGAAGAACTCTGCTGGTCAGGCAGCTTCAATGGAGGGAATGGACAGACGACGTTTCAGAGTCTGAAGAAGGGCTGCGAAATGCAATGGTCCCGCCTGCCTATTCCATCCACGGATGCTGCCTGATCAGTTGAGTTCCTCCAGCACTTTGAGCCTTGGATCTTAAAGGAATTATCTGTTCTGCCAGACCCTGCCTGTTAAATCAGGAAAAGCCCCCGGTTTCCCTCCGATTTATGTTAAAACAGCAGTCAGTTGATTATAGAGTCACAAGAGCGTGAAGATGCAGGAATCTGGAGCAACAAGCATCTGTTGGGAGGAGGGAAATGGATGGGATGCGAGGTGGGGAGGGGGTGAGGGATGAGGGGGGTAGGAAAGAAGAGTAGGGGGGAGGAGATGCGGAGGGCGGAGAGGAGAGGAGAAGGAGTGGAGGCAGGAAGGGAAGAGGAGAGGAAGGGAGGGAAGTGAGTGAGGGAGGAGAGAGGAAAGGGAGAGTGGGTATAAGCGGATCTAACAGCATCTCTGGAGATAGAAGGAAGCTTCGACCAGAAACGTCGACAATTCCTCCATCCTCCAGATGCTGCTCGACCCGCCGACGTGCTTCAGCAGACTGCGTGTTGTCCCAGTAAATTACAGCGAGAATGTTTGAAGAATGAAAGACGTCGCTGTCAACGTACAGGCGCATTGTCCGTAAGGTTGGAATCAATGCGTAAGGTATCCGTTCGTGCAACATCGGTCCATTAAAAAAAAGTTTAATCCACTTTTTTAAAGACAGTTCTAACATTCACTGATCATCGACCAGATTTCTATCAGATCGTAAAAAAAAAGTTTCAACTCAACCACTTTTTTAAAGTGCAGATTCTAACATTCAAAAACGCTGGAGACTCAGCGGGTGCAGCAGCATCGAGCCAGAAGGCTTCCTTCTAACAGACAAAGCTGCACCCGCTGAGAAATCCAACTCAACAAGACAATTCGTTCTGCTCGCTCCAATGTATTATTTATTTTTACACTTTATTAACCCTCCGGCACCGAATTCCGATGTTAATTTTTAAAACTCTGATTGAATGAAAGATGCCATGGAAACAGGCACTTCGGCCCACCTACTCCACGCTAGCCATCGATCACTCATCCACACAAGTTCTGTGTTATCCCACTTTCTCATCCACTCTCTACACACACTATGAGTAATTTACAGTTAACCTACAAACCCGCACGTCTTTAGGACGTGGAAGGAAACCGGAGCACCCGAAGAAACCCACAGGGTCACAGGGAGAACATGCAAACTCCACTTGGACAACTCCAGAGGGCAGGGTTGAACCCACTGCGCCACTGTATTCATACACGTGAAAATTACTGTCATTAATCGCAGCACTGAGAAATGTTTGTAAACTTCAGCCAACTTTACAAAAACTAGTTTTCTAGCAATCACCCCCCATCAATCTCCAGCACTCCAGCGAAAACCATTCAAGTCTGTTCAATCTCTCTGCATATCTAATACCACGACCCCCTCCCCCAAACAAGACAGCGTTAGGATTAGTTGTGTGGGTTGGAACTGGAGGTGCTGGTTTATACTGAAGATAGACATAACATGCTGGAGTAACCCTGCGGATCAGGCAGCATCCTTGGGGAAAAGGAATAGGTGACGTTTCGTGTTAGAAACATAGACATAGAAATTAGGTGCAGGAGTAGGCCATTCGGCCCTTCGAGCCTGCACCGCCATTCAATATGATCATGGCTGATCATCCAACTCAGCATCCCGTACCTGCCTTCTCTCCATACCCCCTGATCCCCTTAGCCACAAGGGCCACATCTAACTCCCTCTTAAATATAGCCAATGAACTGGCCTCAACTACCCTCTGTGGCAGAGAGTTCCAGAGATTCACCACTCTCTGCGTGAAAAAAGTTCTTCTCATCTCGGTTTTAAAGGATTTCCCCTTTATCCTTAAGCTGTGACCCCTTGTCCTGGACTTCCCTAACATCGGGAACAATCTTCCTGCATCTAGCCTGTCCAACCCCTTAAGAATTTTGTAAGTTTCTATAAGATCCCCTCTCAATCTTCTAAATTCTAGAGAGTATAAACCAAGTCTATCCAGTCTTTCTTCATAAGAACCCTTCTTCAAACTGAATGATGGATAAGACTAGAAAAAGGCAGAGCCGGCAACAGGTGACCTCAAGAAGGATGGAGTGGATGGGGAAGATGTGTTTTCAAGGGAGGCGCTTGAGAATATTGGCTTTGAAGCCAGTGGACATCATTCTCCCTTGCAAGAATGCCGAATACTATTTTATATACAACTGATGATGAGGCAGAGTGGTGCAACTGGTAGAACTGCAGCTTCACAGTTTAGTTTAGTTTAGTGTAGAGATACAGCGTGGAAACAGGCCCTTCGGCTCACCGAGTCCAACCAGCGATCACCAACCAGCAATCCACACACACTAACATTATACTACGCACACTAGGGATAATTTTACAACTTTTCCCAAGGGCAACTAACCCACAAACCCATACGAACGTGGACTGTGGGTGGAAACCAGAGCACCCAGAGAAAGCCCAAGCAGGTCACAGGGAGAACGTGCAAACTCCGTTCAGACAGCACCCATGGTCAGGGTCGAACCTGGGTCTCTGGTGCTGTAAGGCAGCAACTCTACCGATGCCCTTACCTTGTGGTCAATTCTGGCCTCTTGTGCTGTCCATGTGGAGTTTGTATGTTCTCCCTGTGGCCATGTAGATTCCCCTCAGGAGCACCGGTTTCCTCCCATATGCCATAGAGTCTCACAGCATGGGGACAGGCCCGTTCGACCCAACTTGCCCACACCATCCAACATGCCCCATCTACCAGTTGAACTGCTACCGTACAGCACCAGAGACTATCATCTTCTATTCTGATTTTGAGTGCTGTCTGTGTGGTGTGTGCATGTTCTCCTTGTGACAGCATGGGTATCCTCTGGGTGCTCTGGTTTCCTCCCATATCCTAAAGACATACGTAGGTTAATTGGCCTTAATAACATTTTCCCTATTGTGAAAGTGGGATAACATACAACCAGTGGGCTCGGTGGGTCAAATGGCTATATCTCGAAGACATTGGGTATTTGTTTAAAGCGGAGATTGGCAGGTTCCTGATTAGTAAGGATGTAAAAGGTAAGGGGGAGAAGGCAGGAGAATGGGGTTGGGAGGGAAAGATAGATCAGCCTTGATTGAATGGCAGTGTAGACTCGATGGGCTGAATGGCCTAATTCGGCTCCTATGACTTATGAACTTATGAATGTATCAACAGTAATTTATCTGAATGAGATAACAGGCTCAAAGCTCTGGATTGTCCGTATTGCTTTGTTGCTATATTTAGAACATAGAACATAGACAGTTGTACATCAGAAGAGCTTGCCCTTTGCTCCACAGTGTCTGTACCAAACATGATACCAAACTCTTACCTGTCTGCACATACCCCCTCCTTTCGAGAAGATATTAAATGCCACAATTGATTCTGCCTCCATCACCATTTCCGGCAGCAGGTTTCAGGCACCCACCGAACTCTGTGTTAAAAACTTTGCTCTTTGCTCTTTGCACCTTAAACCTCTGCCCTCTAGTATTTGATATTTTCATCTTGGGAAAGCTTGATTTTTCCATAATCCAAAAAAACCCCCACAATAAATGGAGTTACAGGATTTGTTAATGATTAAAAATAGCAGTAAAAGTTAACCATAGATATTTAACCAAAGATATTTAAGTGCGTTTAAAAGATTTCCATTTTTTAAATGCAACTGCAAGTGTTAAAAGATAAAGACATGCAAAATAAATATTTTTTGAAGTGTTTAATGAAATACTTCCCTCACCGTCCAAATAGCTGGATAAATGTTTTCTTTGCAATCCTCCAGTTTGTTTTAATAATCTGCCCTTTAAAGTCTGTCTAGCAACAATATACAACTGAAATTCTTGAAATGCTTTCAATGTTTACCATGCTGTAAGATGCTTATCTGGCCTTGACGTTTCACACATGGGACTGCCGAGTGGATCTTTGCTGCCGAGTCAATGGATTATCTTTGCTCTGGAGAATTTAAACGTTCATGATTCCAGCTGGTACATGTATCTTCATCACCATAAGATAAAAAGAGGACTCCTTTCCTACATAATTGTTAAGGGCCTGTCCTACTTGGGCGACCTAATCCGCGAGTTCTCGCGAGTTTGCCCTCGACTCATACTCGCAGCATGGTCGACACGAGGTCGTAGGAGGTCTTCGTAACTCTCCTTCATGCTCGAGAGTGGTCTCTGCGTACTCGAGGCCTCAGCTAGGTCACTGCGTTTTTTTCAATATGTTAAAAAATGCCCGCGAATAAAAAAAAGGTCGCCATGGAAAAAACAATACTTTTTAGGTTGTAGTAGGTCGTAGATAGTCAGCATGTTAGTCATAGGTAATCGAGGGTAGTCAAAGGTAGTCGTAGATAGTCTTCATCATAGTCGAAGGGAGGTCAAAGGGAGGTTGAACGAGATCGAAGGAAATCGTCTTCGCTCTCCATTATTCGGTGTCCAATTTCCCCGAAGTTAGTCGTGGCTAGTCGAAGCTGGTGTTCAACATAGTCGAAGGTCGAAGGAGGTCTTCAACGTCATTTTTTCAAACTCTTCTAAACTCGTCAATTAGGCCGCCCAAGTGGGACAGCCTCTTCAGCGTGCCTTATTGTCCCAATTCTTGTAAGGGAAGAATTCAACTGACCGCTGTGAGGGAGGGGGGAGGGGGGAAGAACAAAGGGGGACCTGGCATGGGGGGAGGGGGGGGATTTGTAATTTTGTAAGTGCTCTTTATGGGCGACTATTTGCAAACCTTGGTTATGCAAGCAAAGGATTTCACTGTGCCTTGTCACATGTGACAATAAAGTATTCAATTCCATTCAATTAATGCTCGAGCTTTGAGGGCATTTCCCACTTGGCGATCTTTGATTGACGTATCAGGTCACCGAAAATTTTGCGGCGTGATGACGTATGACGCGTGGTGTTTTTTCAAGTGTCGCAACATTTTTTTTGTCGCCGCTGGATTTTGAAATGGTGAAAATCTTTTGGCGACACTGATATGTTACTGGCAGTCGCAGAAAGAATCGGCAAGTGGGACAGGCCCTTAAATCCCTCTGTCCCTGGCTCGAACAATTTACTTATTGCATCTATTGCTGGGTCTCACTTACAACATGTTATTGTGCTTTTCCTGCCGTTCCCTCTGGTTTTATGGAGAAATAGAATGGAGGTGAGCAGGAATTTCTTTAGCCAGAAGGTGGTGGATGTATAGAATTAATTGCCATAGACAATGTGGCACAGTGGAGGTGCTGCCTTATAGCGCTAGAGACCCGAGTTCGAACCTGACTATGGGTGCTGTCTTTATGAAGTTGGTACGTTCTCCCTGTGACCACGTGCGATTTCTCCCCGGTTTCTTCCCACACTCCAAAGACAAACAGGCTTGTAGGTCAATTGGCTTCAGTAAAAATTGCAAATTATCCCAAATGTGTAGTATAGTGTTAGTGCATGGGGGGGATCAGTGGTCACCGCGGAGTCGTTGGAAGAAAGGGCCTATTTCCGCGCTGTATCTCTAAACTCAACTAAACTAAAAGTCAGTGGTGTGACGGAACGCTCCCCGTTTGCTTGTTTGAAATCCAACAATCCCCAAGAAGCTCGACTTTATCTCAGACAAAGCAGCCTGCTTGGTCAGTACCAATGCACCGTGCTAAACGTTATTTCCATCCACCATTATTATAACGTGGCTGCAGTATTACGCATCAACAAAATACACATGCTCATCGCCAATTTTAACCACTCCATCATTTGTGGCTCTGACATTAGCTGCCTAGGCCCTAAGCTCTGGAATTCACCCCTAGGCTCTCTGCCTTTGGAAACACAAGAGGCAGTAGATGCTGGATCTGCCTGTCTGATCTGTTTGAGGAAGGGTCCCGACCCTTAAACTCGCATCCATTCCTTCCATAGATGCCATCTAATGCATTCCTCTAGCAGTCTGGGTTTTATTTGCTCTTTGCCTTTCTTTATTAATTCCTTTGCGACACTTGTTAAAACCTTTCACTTTGACCAAGCACGTTAACATTTACCAATATCTCCACATCAGTGTTTTGTTTGGCTTCTCTCCTGGTAAACTCCTTGAGGCTTGGTTCCGCATTAAAGAAACTATAGAAAAACTCGCAGTTGTTGCAGAACAGCAATGACTTATATGTTGGAAAAGCAAAGCCTTTAGAAGGCGAGATCCAAAATATTAATGCTCACATAATCTAAATATACAAGAACCAGATGGAGTGCTTATTCGTATCTTGGCTCCTCTAACATAGGCTCTCTGAGGCTTCATAGATTGTCAGCATCAGTGATTGTACTCAGATCTAGCAACCATAATGGTTGGCCATTGCTCAGCTTCCTATTGCCCTGGGAACAGAAGAACAACGAAGACTGGATTGAAGTTCTGGGAAAATCCCGGTTGGACTTTGCCTCAAATCCTCCAGGTAGGTTGTTTATTGGCACATTGAGGATAAACGTTAGTTTTCATTTATCAGTTGAACTCTCGAGGGATGGCGTGTGAGGCAAGAGGACATTGCGTTTGTGGGTCAATGTGTCCTGATTGACGTGTTGCTGGAGTTTAGTTTAGTTTTAGGTTCAATGGTTCTTTTATCGTCAGGCAGCCAAGGTTCTGTGAAATTCTCGTTTTGCACACAGATCAGTAAGATTATGGCCATACACAAGTACAATCCCCGATTTAGTACCAAATGCAAAGAAATGGCCCATTGAGTCCATCGGCAAGAGTCGTCAGGTTTTGGTGTTATTTGCAAAGTCCCAGCTGCGTTTGGCCATAACGACCAGTTGCAGCCATCCTCTCCATCCGGATCACCCGTGAACCATTGTCCCTCTCTCGCCTGACCTTCAACCTTTGTGCCCAGGGGGCGCCTCTTGCAGACGACCTTGAGGGCGCAGAAGGTAAGACCTCCGTTTCTCCTTATTGGCCCTTTGTCCGCCACCACTGACTCTCTCCACCTTCCAGTTCCCGGTTTTCGGGGATGAGCAGGAGACGAGCCTCGGACGAGATTTCCACTCCAGATGGATTGTTTTCTCTGGGTTTTTTTGGAGACTGAGAGATCTACAAACATGAAACATGAGAGGTGGGCAAGAGATGGGTCCATTTATAACCTGAGGACCTATCACAGTGATGTGGGCGGGGTATGGGTACAAAGAAATCAGCCAGGGCCACAATCCGCACCATTAGACAATTTGAAAAGTTGCCATAAGGTCGCTGTTGACTGGCAAAGTCCACATTGGCAATGCCAGCTACAGCTGGTGCCCACCGTGGGCAGAGGAAACATTTAAGAAAAATGTCATTCATAAATGACAAAAATAAATGGTCCAATGTTCTCCTTCCTCACATACAACTTTAGGATGCTGCATAAAGTCATGCAGAAATAATGCAGCAAAATCAGGTCCGGATGTTCCGCTTGGAGAATGTGTGGCTGAAAGTAAATGGTCAGGTTTGTAAAAATTGTGTGTGTGTGTGTGTGTGTGTGTGTGTGTGTGTGTGTGTGTGTGTGTGTGTGTGTGTGTGTGTGTGTGTGTGTGTGTGTGTGTGTGTGTGTGTGTGTGTGTGTGTGTGTGTGTGTGTGTGTGTGTGTGCTTGCAATATGTGCTTGGTGTGAACGAGAGCTTGTATGTGTGTGTGTGCTTGTGAGTGTGAGTGTGTGTGTGAGATCATGCATCTGCGTGTGTGTGAGTGTGAATGTGGCTTAATGTGAGTGACTGCTTATGAATGTGTGTGTATGTGTAATTATGCATCTGCTTGCGTGTGTGTGAATGTCAATGTGAGTGACCGTGTGTGTATTTTGTGTGTGTGTGTGTGTGCGTATGTCTGAATGTGAATGTGTCAATGTGTATGTGTGTGTATGTGTGTGTGTCAGTGTGTGTGTGTGTCTGTATGTCTGAATGTGAATGTGTGTGTGTCAGGGTGTGTGGCTGTATGTCTGAATGTGAATGTGGGTCAATGTGTGTTTGTGTGTGTGTGTGTCAGTGTGTGTGTCTGTGTGTGTGTGAAACTATATGTGTCAATGTGTGTGTGTGACTGTGTATGTGTGTGTGTGTGTGTGTGTGTGTGTGTGTGTGACTGTGTGTATATGTGTGAGTGTGTGTGTGTGAGTGTGTGTGAGTGTGTGTGTGTGTGTGTGTGTGTGTGTGTGTGACTGTGTGTGTCAGTGTGTACGTGTGTGTGTGCAACATTGTGAGAGACATTCCGATCAGCATATGGAGGGAGGGTTATGCACCATTGCTGACAGAGGGGATTAGTTTAATTTGGCATCATATTCAGCACAGACATCATGGGCCGATGGGCCTGCCCTTGTGCGGCACTGCTCTAAGTTCTATGTATTAATTTTCATGATGTGATTTCCCATTTGGGGTTCACAGGGTAGAACCTCTCACTTAGTAATTACTTAAATTATAGCAAATATCAACGCCTCCAATCATGACCGCCTTCTCTATTTTACCACTCGTGCATTAGGTTCCGAACGCCCTTTAAGCTCTCAACGCCATGCGAGGAATCCATTTCAGACCCCTAAGTGGCCTAGAGTTTGAATCATAGGATTTTGTGCCAATTACAGTTTGTGCAAACAGGTCCAGGCCTTCTAACACAATGCTTGGCTTGCAGTCTAATTTATAAGCCAGTGATTTACTTTGCAAACTGTGAAAAGCCTCAAATCAAATAAAAGATGTGGTGCAAAAAAAGATAGAGAACAATAAACAAAGATGAACTCCAGGGGAAAGTTTTACCTAAGTGGGAAACCGTGCAACAAAGCAGGCGATGAATGGTTTAAGGGGAAAGGAGATTATTGTTGCTCCACACTAATAGCTCTCCTGACCCTGGCTCTTCACTGGACTGAGGTAATGAGAGGGAACAAGCATGTAAATATTTCTTGAAGCCGCTTTTCTGCACTCATCAAGGGGGTTGGTCTGGCCACGAAGCACCAACGATGCCTGGAACATTTCAATTAGCAAATAATAAAATGCTCTTTGTTATTTCACAGCACACAGAGGACTGCTGTAGTGTTGCAGCCTTAGCTCAGATTTGTTTACTCCCACTGACTTCCGTGGCAAATGTTTGTGAGGCCCAAGACTCACGATAAAAAACATTTGACAAGCGATTGCTTGCCTTGGAATCACTGTGGGGGTAAATTCACTCGGTTAGGTCCCGGAATAAAGGGGTTGTGCCTTCAACCTAAGAACATAAGAGATAATATAGGACATTCAGCCCCTCGAGCCATTCGTGCCATGAACAGATCATTGATTGAACGGCCACAGTCCTTTAGGGTAGAGAATTCCAAAGATTCACCAAACTCTGGTTTGCATGTTTTTCTGAACGACCAGCCCCTTATTTTGAGAATCTTTGAGTAGTCTTCATCTATGGCACAGTGACGCAGCAGTAGATTTGCTGCCTCACAGTGCCAGAGACCCAGGTTTGATCCTGACTACTGTCTGTACGGGGACATAGAATATAAGAACATGGAGGTCATGGTGAAGATGTCTAATAGGAGGAAGAGGGTCAGAGGAAAATTTTCATTCACGGTGACTGGAAAATACTGGGACACTAGTGGAGGGAGATATTCTCACGATATTTAACAACTATTAGGGTGAAGCCTTGAATTGCCAGGGCATTGAAAGCTGGTAAGCAGGATTAGTGCAGATGGCTATGGGGGTTCAATATGGACAGAGTAGATTGAAACGCCTGTTTCTGTGCAGTAACATTATCGGTTTATGACTCTATGAAACATATAAGATTTGAGAGGCATTCACAGGGTAGATGCCATGGGTGTTTATTTTAACTGGGAGAGTCTAGAACCAGAGGCAAAGTCTCAGGGTGTCGGATCAGCAATTTAGGGCTGAGTTGAGGAGAACTTTCTTTACAGAATTTTATAAAAGTCTGGAATTCTCTATCTCAGTGACGCTCGGACATTGGATATATTCATAAATTTAACTGGAGAACTTTTTGGATGGCGATTGACAGATTTGGGCATCGACTGGGAACATTGAATAAGGCAAGGAATCAGTCAACATAGTGAGTTACAGAGCAGGCTTGACGGGTCAGTTAGTCCACAGCTAACTTTGTTTCTCACATCCTTCCTATTGATTGCAAGGTAGCAAATCTTTGCAATATTACTTTTAATTGTGCCAATTGTAACATCATCAGCGTGCCCCTTCTAATTGAAGAATCATCCTTTCCTGATTTAGATATATAACCCCTATTCATTCCCTATCTCACTCTTGGAAAGCACTCCCTAAGAGCAAGGTGAGGGTTCCATTAGTGCAGTGGTTCAAGATGTTGGCTCATCATCGCCCTCTCAAGGTTTGCTCATGATAAACAAAGATGCCAGAGATACCTACTTTCCCAGAAAGAATTAAAGTAATTCCCTCAAGGGGGGGGTCATTCCCCACTTGTCAGCACCATGTCCCACACTCCATTGCAAGAGTTGCATTCTGTCTGTCCCACACTTGCCCAAGAAGAATAACGAAGGTCATACCTCATGAGCTTCCTCATCAATACAAACCTTACAAACGCTTAAAAAAGATGCAGTACAGGGCGGCAGTGTGGCACAGCAGTAGAGTTGCTGCAATACATCGTCAAAGACCCAGGTTCAATCCTGACTATGAGGCAAAGGAGGCTTTTTGGGACATTTTACAAGGTAATTAACAATCTGAACTCCCTTTTGGAAAACCAGGCCAGTATTACGAGCAATCTGGGCTCCATCAAATCCCAGTTCCAATCAACATATGAACCTGGACATTCTCGTACGTGGCAAAGAAATTGAGTAGATTTTTTGGTGGTACCATTATACAGTCCCTGCTGGAGAAGCCTCCTGAGCAGAAAGATCATCTATCCATGTTCTCCAGAGTTGGTGCCTGACCCGCTGAGGTACTCCAGCCCTTTGTGTAAACCAACATCAGCAGTTTGTTGTTTATACATTTCAGCATAGTATCAGTTATGCACTTTTATCCCAAGCTCCAAGCAAGATAGGCAATTAAAATAAATCCAACTCCCAATCCTCCACAGGTTTGAAGAATGGAAAACCGTGGGGGAGAAAGAGAGAGGGAGGGAGAAATAAGGTGCAAGATGATTTTACTGATTTAAGTTCCAGTTTATTATTGTCACATGTACTGAGGTACAGTGAGAAGCGTTGTGCTGCATGCTATCCAAACAGATCAGATATACCATACATAAATATAATCAAGTCAAACTCAAGTACAACAGATAGAACAACGGGGAAGATACAGAGTGCAGAATCTCGTTCTCAGGATTGCAGCACATCAGTTCCAGAGACAAAGTCCAACGTCTACAATGGGGTAGAGGTGAATCGGACAGTACCCTAGCTTATGACAGGACCGTTCAGAAGCCAGATAGCAGAGGGGTTGAAGCCGTTCCTGAGTCTGGTGGTGCGTGCTTTTATGCTTCTGTACCTTCTACCGGACAGGAGCAGGGAGAAGAAGGATTAACCTGGGGTGGGACAAGACTTTGATTATGTTTGCTGGTTTCCTGAGGCAGCGTGAAGTGTAGATTGAGTCGATGGTAATAGTGGGATGAAGTGTTGGGAGGAGAACATGGGGACTTAGATGAAATACATTTGGAGACACTTGGGTACTTCTGCAGTGTTTTTGCAAGGATATCAGGCACATTTATCCAATCCTCATCTGCCACACATTAAACTCTAAACATTGCTGGGATAAGTTATGTCTGCAACAGAACATTTTTCTCAAGTTTTCAAACAGTTTAGCATTTACAAGAAACTTCCTCCCACTGGCTAAAATGATAATAAATTAGTTTGGCTGTCATGTCATAATAGAGGCCCAAAGCATAAATAACCGTTCAAGCATCTCTGGAAGAGCTGCAAATCTGTTCTTTGTTTCCTTCATCTAAAATTAGTGCATTACAATTCTGTTTTGCATCTACAAGATAACTTGCATTTGTAAAGCATTACTAATGTCATAAAACTTTCTAAGCCATTTTATTGGAAAGTTTTCAAAAATTATCTGACACCAAACCAGATAGGGAGCATCGGAAGACAACTTTCACTGGTACCGATTTAGGAATCCTGACTGGTCCATATATTGCGTCCAGGCCTGGTACAGCAATTCCAATGTACAGGAACACAAGAGGTTGCAGAGAGTGGTGGATGCAACCCGGTCCATAATGGGCAGAGTCCCCTGCACCTACAAAACCATCCACAAGAGGCGCTGCTTCAGGAAGGCAGCATCTATCATCAAGGATTCCCAGCATCAGCGTCATGCCCTCTTCTCACTGCTAAAATCGGGCAGGGAGTACAGAAAGCTGAAGTCCCACACCACCAGGTTCAGGAACCGCACCTTCCTGACAAAGGTGGTGACAGTTCACAAAGTAACTCAACATGTTCTTGAAGACTCGTCACCAGCATTGGACAGCATTGAAGAAGACCCTTCAGCCCACCATATCCATGCTGACCATCAGGTATCTATCCTTATTAATCCCATTACTTGCACTCAGTTTTGTAGTCTTCTAACGCTTGGCAAATTTAGTACTTGTCTTGGCACCTTTTAACTGCTAAGAGAATTTATTCCTCCCTCCATCACCCATTCAGGCACATTGGATGATCAGCCATGATCAGATTGAATGGCGGTGCAGGCTCGAAGGGCCAAATGGCCTACTCCTGTACCTATTTTCTATGTTTCTATGTTTCTAGTAATGGGAGGTCTGACCAGGCTGCGTGTCTCACTGACACGATACACTGAGCAAACTTCTCCTTCCTAAATTTTCATTGATTTAATCCTAATATCTTCTATTGCCATTGAGGAGCAGATGATATTTGATGCCGATCGCCTGAAGCACCCTTAGAACAGCTTGTTGTTTCAGATGTGCCGAACACCAAACACAACCTCTGGCTGCATACCTTTAGACTTCAGAGGTACAGTGTGGAAACAGGCCCTTCGGCCCACCGAGTCCGCACTATCCTACACACTGGGGACAATTTACAATTTTACCAAAGCCAATTAACCTACAAACCTGTACATCTTTGAAATGTGGGAGGAAACCGGAGCAGCCAGAGAAAACCCACGCGGTCACAGGGAGAAGGTAAAACTTCGTACAGTGAGGATTGATCCCGGGTCTCTGACACTGCAAGGCAGCAACTCTACCACTGCACCACTGTATGCATGAAGATTAATAACGTTGCAATGCTCGCACTGAATGGCAAAATACTATGGCCTTGCAGACGTAGAAGAGAAATCTTTGCTTTTTCAGCTGTCAGAGTTGGACGAATTCAGAGATTAACTTACTATCGAGAAATGTTCACACGTAAAGACCCAAAACACACAGCCTCATACAAGTCATAGATGGATTCAGACGTCTTGAGATTACTCACGCTCACATGCGTTTATATGCGCACACAACCTTCTTCCTCAATTCTTGCTCTGAACTAAAGCATGGATTAACGAAAATGGTTTTCAATAATATTAAACATTTTGCCATAAAATTTAGGTGGAGAGAGAGAGTGAGAGAGAGAGGAAATCCTACTATAAAGTTAAAAATATTTGCACGGAATGTGTGTATGTTTTTTTTATTTGAAGCCTTATTGCTCTTCTGGGAGTTCTTGACAGGCATTCCTGCTCTTGGCAGCGAGGCACAAATCAGTTTTCAGCCTTTCTCTTCCTGTGCCGACCTACTGGAGTCGAGTGTTGTTCTTGGCGCCCAGCCATCGAGAAATGAAGTCCCAAAGCACCAGCGAAGGCCTGTTGCCCCAACACCTTCCAGTGCCCTCCCCTGAAGGGGAAGTGGGATAAGGAACATACCGATCTACAGAGAATTGCTGCCTCTCTCCTGGTTATGAAGGATGCGTGACTGGATTCTGATTGTGGGGGAATCAGGGCCCAATCTCTTCCAGCCTTAAGTGCTGGCACACACGCGGTTTAATTACCATCCCTCAGCTTGTAAAACAAAAGCCCAGGGAAAGAGTTTTGTCTTTCGTCTCCAGGATTGAATGTGCATGAGTGTGCTGGCTTCCAACTGGATTCCCCAAACAGTCGGTTCCCCCGGAGCTAACGTCTAAAAAAACAAAAAAAAAGTGCTGGAAACATTAGTAAGTCAGGCAGCATCTGTGGAAAGAGAAACACAGATCAGATTCCTTGCCAGAGTTGAGATGGACTCTGACCAGAAACATTAATTTTGTTTCTCCTTCCACAGATGCTGCCTTACCTGCTGAGTGTTTCCAGCATTTTCTGCTTTTATTTCAGATTTCCAGCATCTGCTGTATTTTGTTTAACATTTCTTGATACTCTTTCAGTGGGGTCCAGCGCAAGTGAACTGGAGGACTCAGTCTTTCCTTTGGGCACTTTGCTGCAAGTCTTTGCTGAGAGGGAGAGGTTGGGGTGGGGGAGTAAGACAGGTCTGATGGGTCGGTGACTTTGCAATGAGGTATTGCGTTAAAACGTAAAACTGCACTCCATTATCAATAGCCCTGTGACAAAACACCCTAAAGCCCTGGTCGTTATAGCCGGAGACTTAAATCAAGCCAACTTCAGGGGCGTCCTACCAAAGTACTACCAGCATGCCTCTTATCCTACCAGGGGCCAAAGCACCTCAATTACTGCTAAACATCAATTTAAAAATGCCTACTGCTCAGACCCTCAACCACATTTTTGGAAATCTGATTACCTACAGTAGCTGTGCTTCTGTCCCCTGCCTACAAACGACAATTGAAACAGGAGGATCTGGTACAGAGAGTTGTGAAACACTGATGACATCTTACACGACTGCTTTGAGTTGGTGGTCGGGTCCATATTCAGGGATTCCATAGTTAACCTGAATGAGTACGCCGCTGCCGTGACTGACTTCATCAGCGAGTGCGTGGAAGACTGTGTGCCGACGAAGTCAATCTGAGTGTTCCCCAACCGGAAACCATGGATGAACCGTGAGAACCATTCACAGGTTAAGGCCAGGTCTGCTGCATACAAGGCAAATGATCCCGAGCAGTACAAGAAGGCCCACCATGATCTCCGCAAAGCCATCAAGGATGCCAAGAGACAATAGCGGGCCAAACCTGAGTCCCAGTATAATCACTCAGACACACCGAGAATGTGGTCAATTCTGAATAAGATTACGGGCTGCAAAACAAGGTCAGGCAACATCATTTGTGATAGTGCAACCCTACCTGATGAACTGAATGCTTTCTATGCTCGCTTCGTGCAGAAGGCCAACAGGGCAGTGACGTCTGGCCCTTCAGACGCCAGTGTGCCTCTCCCCAGGGTGACTGTAGCAGAGGTTAGATTGGCCTTCCTGAGGATAAACCCAGGAAAAGCAACTGGACCAGAGAGAGATCCTGGCCGCGTCCTTAGTAGTTGCGCAGACCAGCTGGCGGAAGTATTTGCGGACATCTTTAATCTCTCCCTACTCCGTTCTGAGGTACCCACCTGTTTCAAGAGGACCACCATCGTCCCAGTGTGGAAGAAAAGGAAGACCTCATGCCTAAACGACTACTGTCCAATGACTTTGACATCCATCATCATGAAATGTTTAGAGAGGCTAGTTACGGAACGCATTAAATCCAGTCGACCCAGCGGCCTTGACTCACTGCCGTTCGCCTACCGCCATAACAGGTCCGCAGACGATGCCATTGCCATGACCCTACACTCATCCGGGGAACACCCGGAGAAGAGAGACACCTGCGTCAGTCTCCTAATCATAGACCACAGCTCTGCCTTTAATACCATTATACCATCAACACTTATCACCAACTCACGGGACTTGGTGTCAGCACTCATCTCTGCAACTGGATCCTCGACTTCCTGACCCACAGACCCCAATCAGTGAGGATAGGGAACAAATCATCCTCTACTACGACAATCCTCAACACTGGTGCTCCACAAGGATGCGTTCTCAGCCCTCTTCTTTACTCCTTGTACACCCTCGACTGGGCAGCCATGAAGAAATCTAATTCAATGTTCAAATTCGCAGACGACACCACCATAGTGGGCAGGATGTCAAATAATGATGAGACGGAGTGCAGGGAGGAGATCGAGAACCTTGTGTCCTGGTGTTGAGACAATAACCTTTCTCTCAATGTTAGCAACACAAAGGAGATGGTGATCGACTTCAGGAAGTGAAACGGTACGTACACACACCTCAGTTTGCATTGACGGTGTCAAAGTAGAGATGGTTGAAAACTTCAAATTCCTAAGAGTCAATATCACCAACGAAAGCTTTTTCACTGGACCTCAGTACACGTGATGATAAACTAAACTGAACTGTAAATTGGCCTTAACAAGTGTCAAGAGTGTTTAATTGTCACTTGCACTGGGAATGGATCAGTTACATTCTTAGTTCTACAACCTGACACCCACTGTGGCTTTTTCTCAGCTGCTGTTCAATGTTCAATGGTATTTTATTGTAACATGTGCAAAACACAGTGAAATTATTTTTTCAAATTGCCAGTTTTCACAGGGTGGGGGGGGGACAGGACACACAGTGGCGCAGCGGTAGATTTGGTGCCTTACAGCACCAGACACCTGGGTTCAATCCTGACCAAGGACCCTGTCTGAATGCAGTTTGTATGTTCTCTGACCACGTGGGTTTTCTGAAAGATGTCTGGTTTCCTTGCACACTCCTAAGGCATACAGGTTTGTAGGTTAATTGTAAATTGTCCTTACTGTGTGTAGGATAGTGTTAGTGTGCTGGGATCGCTGGTCGGCGTGGACTCGCTGGGCCGAGGGGCCTGTTTCCGTGCTGTATGTCTAAACTAAACGGAACTAAACTAAACTAAATTAAAATAAACTAAATTAAACTAAGTATCAAATTCTCAAATGTTATAGTAATTTCTGCTAATGCTCCCCTCCCCTCCCGGTTTACCCTCTTCCTCCACCCTTGCCGTTAACCAGTTCACACTTCACCACATTGCATCCCTCTCGAGATCACACCTTCCCTAGCTAAATACAGGCCTACCTGAGCATCTCCCTGCCTGAGGTCATTTGCTGAGCGGGTTGGGAGAAGTCTGAAGAAGGATACCGATCTTAAATTACACACATTCATGTGTAGGAAGGAACTGCAGATGCTCGACGTCTGAACAAGGGTCTCGACCCGAAACGTCACCCATTTCTTTACTCCAGGGATGCTGCCTGTTCCTCTGACTTACTCCAGTACTTTGTGTCTGACACCTATTCATGTTCTTCAGTGGTGCTGACCCAGCTGAGTTACTGCAGCACTTTGTGTACTTCTTAACAAAGAAAAACCTTTGCTTTTAATGTCTCAGTGTTGCTCTTCTATTTTGTTGACACTCAGAAGCTGGAACTAAGAGCAGCTGTCTGTCAAAAATGATCCTTTAAGTGCATGAAGCGGAAGGAGCATACATGGTTGCTGGCAGTGCGTTGTAGATGAGGAAGAAACAAACTGCTGGAGGAACTCAGCGAGTCAGGCAGTATCTGTGGAGGGAAATGGACGTTTCGTCAGATATGATGAGGTTAGGGTTTTGGTCATGCTAAGCGCCTAACAATTTGCTGGTGCTTAGAAACGTAAAGCTCTATTTCTTCCACCTTCTTCTTCTTATTGAGTCCACATACAAGATTAGAAGTTGTTCAGCCAGAGCTGAACACACTCCTCGGCATCTGCACAATGGTGTCTGTCTTGTGCTTCTTGTGCGTGGTGGTGGAAAGATTGGGCCGCGACGTGAACGCTCTTTCCTTGACCCCTATTTCTTCCATGACTCTCGTGTTATCGACTTTCCCTCAATTGGGAATTTGGTTTTAGTTTTTGTAGGTTATATAATACATTCCAGTGCAGTACAAGGGCCCAAAGACACTACCAGGACAAACGATAGAATCTACACCAACCTCTCCCAATAAAGACAGTGAGTGGAGGATAGTTAGAATATAATAATGTGCAAGTAGGAATTTCATTCTTCTGTTTCAGTACATAGGACAGTAAAATACTCTTGACTCTTGACTCATGAAAACATCAATGTTAGTTCCTTGTAACAGTGTGTTCATGAAACTTGATTGCTTGTAGAACTGCCTGATCATTTACATCCAGGTAGAGAATAGAGGGGTCACTACATACTGTATTTAAAAGTGATTCACACAATGCTGTTCGTGGTTAATTGGCCACAAGGCTTCCTACAACTATGGCGACACTTGTAAAGTACATCATTGGCACGCTGGGATATCCTGAAAGGAACGTGAAAGGCACATTGTAAATTGAAATCTTCCATCCATTATTACAACATAGATTCGGGACTATGGGCATATTGAAAGTGTTTTTAATAGAGGACTCTCATTTTACCAGCTAAAGAAAGCTAAATATACTTCTCAAGCGTCCTCATTACATACAGTAGGCCATGGTGATATATTGTCATATAATGAAAGTGAACAGAAAGTTCAAGTAGACGGATGTAAATGAAGAAAAACATGTTTTTTTTATGGAATAATTAATCAAAGTCTTACTTAAAGGAACATACACAACACACACGGTTCATTGTTAGTGTCAGAGCGGGACCCTAATTGGCACATTTTCTCTGTACCGATCACAAATCTTTCAGTTTTGTAAATTCAGCTTAAAATAAACACTCCATCTTTCTTGCATGGTTGAGTGAACTTCATGGAAACATACTTTAGAAAGAGATTTATAATTCATCTGCTGTTGTCAAATGTTTACATTCAGGTCGGAAGATCTGTGTATTTAAATATTCTTTGATTGATATGAGCTGGAGCAAGGTTTATGTACAAAAGTGTGCATTTCTGTAATTTGTTCAGAAAACCATTTAAATAGGGACGTATGTACAAAATTCCATCACTTTCCTTGTTATAATAGAGATTTAAATTGATATGGTGCCCCAGTATATTCCCATAACATCTCAAGGAAGGTGTGTAGGAAAGAACTGCAGATGCTGGTTTAAATCGAAGGTAGACACAAAATGCCAAAGTAACTCAGCGGGACACGCAACATCGGTGGAGAGAAGGAATGGGTTACCTTTTTGGGTCAAGAACCTGAAGAAGAAACTCGATCTCAAGGAATGTGTTTAGCTTAGAGATACAGCATGGAAACAGGCCCTTTGGCCCACTGAGTCTGCGATGACCAATGATCACCTGTACACTAGTTCTATACTGCACGTTAGGGACAATTTACAGAAGCCAATTAACCTGCACGTCTTAGGGAAGTGGGAAGAAAGCGGAGCACATGGAGAAAAACCACGTGGTCGCAGGGAGAACGTACAAACTCAGCACAGACAGACACGGAACTCTGGCGCTGTGAGGCAGCAGCTCGACCGCTGCGCCACTGTTCTGAGTTCTGAGATACGGTTATGGAAACAGTCACTGTACCTCTGTACATGTGACAATAAAGAATCATTGAAGCTGCTGTATGAAACCATTGTGGAGTTTAGCCCCATTGCTGGCCTTGCAAAATATTATGAATTTCACCAATAGGAGTTTTGACACAACACTGATGTTTACACTGGAATACTGCACTGCAGTAGGCCTGCATGTTTCCCATAGGGGCTGCAATGGCCTTTTGATATAAGCATGTCTTTGCCAACCTATGCACAGGAATCTTCAAAGACCCAGGCCCACCACATCATTGACAAGCTGCATAAGGAGCAGCTGTAGAGATGTGGGAAATTGCAAGGGGTGGTTATACCATTATTTAAGAAGGGCTGCAATCATAAGCTAGGGAAATACAGGCTGGCAAGAAACAAGGAACTGCAGATGCCGGCTTACAAAAAAAAGGCACAAAGTGCTGGTGTAAGTCAGCCAGTTATGCAGCAGCTCTGGAGACCATGGTTAAGTGTAGTACAGAAGAGCAGCAGAAATCACAGAGGGGGAGCAGTGAGAAAGTGGAGCAGTCATCAGGAGGCCATAGAGTCATAGAGTCACCCAGCATGGAAAAAAGCCCTTCAGCCCACCTTATCCATGCTGACCAAGATGCCTCATCCAAATTACTCCTTTCTCCCTGCTTTTCGCCTATACCCCTCTACACCTTTCCTATCCATGTGCCTGTCCAAATGTAAATTAAATTGATTGGACATGATTTGGAAAGGCACACACCTGCCTAAATAAGGTCCCACAGTTGACAGTGCATGTCAGAGCAAAAACCAAGCCATGAAGACAAAGGATTTGTCCGTAGATCTCCGAGACAGGATTGTGTTGAGACACAGATCTGGGGAAGGGTATAAAACAATTTCTGCAGCATTGCAGGTCCTGAAAAGCACAGTGGCCTCTGTCATTCTTCAATGGGAGAACTTTGGGACCGCCAGGACTCTTCATAGAGCTGGCTGCCCGGACAAACTGAGCAATCGGGGGAGAAGAGCCTTGGTCAGGGAGGTGACCAAGAATCCGATGGTCACTTTGACAGAGCACCAGAGTTCCTCTGTGTAGATGGGAGAACCTTCCAGAAGGTCAACTATATCTGCAGCACTCCACCAATCAAGCCTTTATGTTAGAGTGGCCGGATGGAAGCCACTCAGTAAAAGACACATGACAGCCCGCTTGGAGTTTGCCAAAAGACATGAGAAACAAGATTCTCTGGTCTGATGAAACCAAGATTGAACTCTGAGATTGGTCTGAAAGCCAAGCATCACGTATGTAGGAAACAGGCACTGCTCATCACCTGGCCAAAACCATACCTACGGTGAAGCATGGTGGTGGCA
Source organism: Leucoraja erinaceus (assembly GCF_028641065.1). NCBI lineage: Eukaryota > Metazoa > Chordata > Chondrichthyes > Rajiformes > Rajidae > Leucoraja > Leucoraja erinaceus. Next base: position 27,984,570 of record NC_073393.1, on the reverse strand, counting down.
GCATCATGCTGTGGGGATGTTTTTCTGTGGCTGGAACTGGGAGACTAGTCAGGATCGAGGGAAAGATGAATGGAGCAAAGTACAGAGAGGTCCTTGATGAAAACCTGCTCCAGAGCATTCAGGCCCTCAGACTGGGGCGGAGGTTCACCTTCCATCAGGACAACGACCCTAAGCACACAGCCAAGACAACGCAGGAGTGGCTTCATGACAAGTCTGTGAATGTCCTTGAGTGGTCCAGCCAGAGCCTGGACTTGAACCCGATCGAACATCTCTGTAGGGACCTGAAAATAACTGTGCATCAATGCTCCCCATCCATCCTGACAGAGCTTGAGAGGATCTGCAGAGAAGAATGGGAGAAATGACCCAAATACAGGTGTGTGAAGCTTGTAGCGTCATACCCAAGAAGACTTGAGGCTGCAGTCGCTGACAATGGTCCCTCAACAAATTACTGAGTAAAGGGTCTGAATACTTGTGTAAATGTGACATTTCAGCTATTTATTTTCAATTACTTTGCAAAATTTTCTAAACACCTGTTTTTGCTTTTTTATTCTGGGGTATTGTGTGTAAATTGATGATTTAAAAAAAAAAGAATTGAATCCATTTTACAAAAAGAAAAAAATGCAGGGGTCTGAATACTTCTGAATGCACTGTATACACACACTGAAATTTTTTTCTAGTTCATTATATTGTTTACAGAGTATTCTATTGTCTGGGTGTTTAAGAAGGAACAGCAGATGCTGGAAAATCGAAGGTAGACAAAAGTGCTGGAGAAATAGGCAACATTTCGGGCCGAAACCCAAAGGGTTTTTTTGGGTTTCGGCCCGAAACGACATAACCATTGTTCAGTTATGTCTGCGTTAGTTGCACAAGCATTGTAAAGGTCGCCCATAATGGTGTCTAACTGTATAGTAACCTGTATGTTGCACAGAACAATTCGTAGAATTTGTAGCGGCCTCAAAATCAAAAACTCTTATTGCACATGACTTTGTTATTATCACTCTCACACCCTGCTGGTTCTGTTCTGTATGTGTTGACTGAGCCACTCTACCAGCCTATTTGGCCACGAATAGTTGAGTGGGTGGGGGATCTTCAGTCCCAAGCAATTAATTGTGTGCTTGGAACATATTTTACTTCCATTTTCTGCACCGTACACTCACTAAATGGAATGTTTTGTTTCTTGAAGTTCACGTAAGCCATTTACAATCAGCAACACAGTTCAGGTCTGCTGTTTTTGGATTGCCCAAGCGGTTGCAATGTGTTTGATTGCAGATTTGAATGGGTTCACAGCAAGTATGTAGACTGTATACTCAGCAGCCACAGAGGACTTGAAGATTTCCTTCCTTAAGTACTACTGAAATTACTGGCATGACTTTGACAAATTCATATAGCATAAAACAGTCAATGAAGTGATTGTCTGCCTCCATTTAATAAGTTGCTGTTATAATAAAATACAGATGTCAATACTGTTGGGCATAATTATGGCCCACATTGGCAACTCTCATCAAACTAACTTGCAAGCATTTAAACCAAACAATTTTTAGATTCATTAATTATTGTCGTCCTTCATCTGTTTCATGTTATCATTTTGATGGTGAAACTAAATGGAGCGCTGTCTTCCTTTCAAGCCTTGAATGAACGCTTACAATGCATTGTATTTTAACCCTGGCATCTATCAGATCCACCAGCCCGTTACTGCCAGCCTTCATTTATGGATACGGAACAGGGTGGACATCAGTCCACACATATTGGAACACTTCAAACATGCAATAGAATCAAAGGACGTACCGTTAGAAAGGAGATGAGCAGAAATGTATTTGGTCAGAGGGTGGTGTATCTGTGGAATTCATTGCCACAGAAGGCTGTGGAGGCCAAGTCATTGAGTATTTTTAAGGCGGAGATTGTTGATTAGTACGGGTGTCGGGGGTTATGGGGAGAAGACGAGAGAATGGGGTTGAGAGGGGAAGATAGATCAGCCATGATCGAATGGTGGAGTAGACTTGATGGGCCAAATGGCCTAATTCTGCTCCGATAACTTCTGAACATGAACGAGGAGGCAGGCATGAAATGAGTACCCAAACATTTGATGAATCTATCAATGCACGGTGGAATAAGATTCAAGAGAGTTTATTGTCATGTGTCCCTGATAGGACAATGAAATTCTTGCATTGCTTCAGCACAACAGAACATTGACTACAAAACAGATCAGTGTGTCTATATACCATTATATAAATATATACACACATGAATAAATAAACTGATAAAGTGCAAATAACAGATAATGGGCTATTAATGTTCAGAGTTTTGTCCGAGCCAAGTTTAATAGCCTGATGGCTGTGGGGAAGTAGCTATTCCTGAACCTGGTCATTGCAGTCTTCAGGCTCCTGTACCTTCTACCTGAAGATAGCAGGGAGATGAGTGTGTGGCCCGGATGGTGTGGGTCCTTGATGATACTTCCAGCCTTTTTGAGGCAGCGACTGCGGTAGATGTCCTCGATGGAAGGGAGATCAGTGCGATGATGGACTGGGCAGTGTTTACTACTTTTTGTAATCTTTTCCTCTCCAGGGAGCTCAAGTTGCCGAACCAAGCCACGATGCAACTGGTCAGCATGCTCTCTACTGTGCACCTGTAGAAATTAGAGAGAGTTAGAAGTTAGAAGTTAGAGAGGTTAGAGAGAGAATAAAGGACTCCAGAGAGGTATTGAGCACCAACGAGCAATTGGATTCCAGTCCATCCATCATGCCATTTCTAAACACAACAAACACAACAATATTGTGCTTGGAAAGAAAGAATTTCATTTCTCTAATACCTAGCCCAACTTCATGCCACATTAAAGGAAGATAGACACAAAATTCTGAAGTAACTCAGCGGGTCAGGCAGCTTCTCTGGAGAGAAGGCATGGGTGTTGTTTCAAGTCGAGACCTTCAGACTGAGAGTCAGGGGAGTGGGAAACTGCAGGTATAGAAGGATACAAAGAGAATATACACCAGATATAGAAGGATATTGAATGATGCACCACACCCTGCCCCCCATGCCTAGCAGCGGAAGAACCCTAGACTGTGGTCCGCCCCCACCGAGTTGGCTGCACCGAGGTTCAGTGCGTCCCTCCGCACATACTCCTGCAGAATGCAGTGGGCCATTCGGCAACATTCCTCGACAGACATCTCGCTCCGCTGGGTGGTGAACAGCGTTCGGGCAGACCAAAGAGCGTCTTTCACCGAGTTGATGACCTTCCAGCAGCACTTGAATGTGTCCCTGGGAACAGTCCATATATCACAGAGTCCTCTGTGATGGAGCTGTTCGGAATAAACCGTGACAGGGACCCCTACAGACCTCTCCAGACTCTCTTTGCAAATCCACACTCTGCAAAAAGGTGGGCAAACGTTTCATAGAAACATAGAAACATAGAAAATAGGTGCAGGAGGAGGCCATTCGGCCCTTCGAGCCAGCACCGCCATTTATCTTGATCATGGCTGATCTTTCCCTATCAATAACCTGTGCCTGCCTTCTCCCCATATACCTTGACTCCACTAGCCCCTAGATCTATATCTAACTCTCTCTTAAATCCATCCAGTGACTTGGCCTCCACTGCCCTCTGTGGCAGGGAATTCCATAAATTCACAACTCTCTGGGTGAAAACGTTTTTTCTCACCTCAGTCTTAAATGACCTCCTCTTTATTCTAAGATTGTGGCCCCTAGTTCTGGACTTGCCCAACATTGGGAACATTTTTCCTGCATCTAGCTTGTCCAGTCCTTTTATAATTTTATACGTTTCTATAAGATTCCCCCTCATCCTTCTAGTGAATACAAGCCTAGTCTTTTCAATCTTTCCTCATATGGCAGTCCCGCCATCCCAGGGATCAAACTTGTGAACCTACGCTGCACTGCCTCAATCACAAGGATGTCCTTCCTCAAATTAGGAGACCAAAACTGTACACAATACTCTAGATGTGGTCTCACCAGAGCCCTTTACAACTGCAGAAGAACCTCTTTACTCCTTTTGGAGAGCATGTACGTGTGCGATATCCTGTCGTAGACCTTCTCCTGGTCCAAGCTGACTAGGCAGGCAACCTGTTTCCGCGCTGTACCTCTAAAATTGAAAGTGTAAAGGTGAAGGCAAGTTGCTGTGGGCTGGAATGATGTCCTATTAAGGAGTAGCTGATGCAATTCGCAACAAGTGGGTAAAACCGTCCATCTTAGTGATGCGACTGCACTGTAAATTTAATTTACTTTTACCCCAATTTAGCTTTTATAGTTTAGGAAGGAATGTTTTAAAAAATAATTGCTTATAATGATGTGCGTTAAAGATTTCTGACTTGCAAATCACAAATTAGCTATGGTAAGCAAAGCTGGATATTTGCATATACAAGACGCTGATGAGAAGCTTGCAGGAACAACCATCTGCGAGGAACATCAAAAGGAGCAATATCTATTCAAGGCTTTTATATGCAAAAGCCTGGCATTTTGAAACCTTCAAAGGACACCAAGTGATGATAGCGCAATTCAGGACCGGCTTCCAGGTTCGCAAGACAAAAGCTCCCATAACCGATTGATGAAGATAAAAGTGTGGAGAAGATATTGACCTCCATCGGGCATTCTCAGCAAAATGATCAGAGCTGTTGGAGAGTGGCGTGAGGATAATGTCCCTCATTCATCTCAACGTGCAGGATCAGTAAGTATTCAGGACCTTGTCACTTCTATTGTGATATTAAAATCTTCTTGTTACATAAGGAGAACGTTAAGAGGTGATTCAATACATTTTTTAAAACATAAAACATGGTGTTTAAGAAGGAACTGCAGATGCTGGAAAATCGAAGGTAGACAAAAATGCTGGAGAAACTCAGCGGGTGCAGCAGCATCTATGGAGCGAAGGAAATAGGCAACGTTTCGGGCCGAAACCCTTCTTCAGGTGTTTAGTTTGTTATTAAATGAGATTTGTAGGATGGCGCAGTGGCATGGCAATAGAGTTGCTGCCTTACAGCACCAGAGAATCGGGTTCGATCCTGACTACGGGCGCTGTCTGTACGAAGTTTGTACTTTCTCCCTGTGACTGCTTCGGTTTTCCTCCTGCACTCCACAGACGTACAGGTTTTTACATTAATTGGCTTTGGTTAAAAATTGTATATTGTCCCTAGTTTGTAGGATAGTGCTAGTGTACTGAGTGATCGCTGGTCAGCGCGGACTCGGTGGGCCAAAGGGTCCATTTCTGCGCTGCATCTCAAGTCTAAAGACCAGGGAACAAACTTTTTTACTGGTCAGTCGAAAGCTGTAACTTGGAAGGAATGAAAAATAGTGGGAATTTATTCCTCAACAAGAGTCTGTGGGAGCATGGAATCTCTTGCCAAAGGGAAGAGCAAAGTATGGAAAGCCCCTTGAACCTGTTTCATCATTTAATGATTTCTTCAGCGTGCTGAATTTATGACATCCACTAAAAACTCTGCAGAATGGTTATCTCATCTCTGTCCCAAATAATATTACATAGTTCTTTAACCTGTTCCTTTTTGCCTCACTAACTTAAAAAGATCTTTGACAGCACAGTGGCGCAACAGGTAGAACCACAGCGTCACAGCGCCACAGACTCAGGTTTAATCCTGACTTTAGGACCTGTCTGTGTGGAGTTTGCACGTTCTCCCTGTGACCCCGTGAGTTTCCTCTGGGTAGCCTGGTTTCCTGCCACACCCCTAAAGATGTGTGGATTTGTAGGTTAATTGGCTCTGTAAATGACCTCTCATGTAGAGAACTAGATGAGAAAGTGGGATATCATAGAATTAGTGTGAGCGGGTGATCGATGGTCGGCATGGACTTGGTGGGTCGAAGTGCCTGTTTGTACGTTGCGTCACTAATCTCTAAATTAAAGTAAACTAAACTAAAGCAGTGTACGGTGTTGCAGGGGAGAGAAGGCAAATGGAATTATTTCAAATACCGCAAGCAGAAACAAGCTCGATAAGGTGCCCTGTGAACAACTATGGTGAAATAGCTCGACTCTCGGTGAGAAACATGAACATCACAGTTCACCCAATGCAACATTAACACTTCAACTCATACAGCACAGATACAGGACCTCTATCCTTTAGACTTTAGAGATGTAGCATGACCCACGAGGTTACAGGTACAACGTACAAACTCCATAGAGACAGCACCCATAGTCAGGATTGAACCCAGGTCTCTGGCGTTACAAGGCAGCAGCTGTGCCACTGGGCTGCCCGAAAGTGCTATAGTCCTACATAGATCCTATAGTCTGACATCACAGTAAGTATCCATTATATTCAATGTAGAGATACAGCATGGAATCATCTACTCTCTACAAATTAAGGGCAATTTACAAGAGGCTAATTAACCCACACAGCTTCTGAAACCCACGTGTCACAGGGAGAACATGCAAACTCCACACAGACAGCCCCCGAGTTTAGGATCGAACCAGGGTCTCTGGATCTGTGTGCTAGCAGTTCTGTCAGCTGCGTCATTGTGCCATGCGTTATCTACACCAATCCTACTTTTATCCTTGCAACATCCCCTCACCACTGAACCGATTCTACCACTCACCTACGTGCTATGGGCAATATGCATTGGCTAATTAACCTCCCAGCCTGTACATCTGTGGAGTGTGGGAGAAAACCAGAGCACCCGGGAGAAACGCATGCAGCCACAAGGAGAATGTGCAAACTCTGCAGCAGAAGCAAGGATTGAACTGGGATCTCTGGAGCTATGAGGCCACAGCTCCGACTGCTGCTCCACTATGCTTCACTCTTTTTGCAGCATTTTCTGCTTTACTTCAGATTTCCAAAATTTGCAGGATTTATAAATTTTCATTTCTCTATAATTGGACAAACATAATGTCATAGGAACTTTCATACATTGAGTACTAGCACTGTGACATGTTTTGTCTACTTTTCAAGGCTATTTCCTGATGGCTCAACCAGTGATAAAAGTAAGCACATCTATTTCCTTCAATTCGCAAAAATAATCCTTTGTCAGCAGTTAAAATCATTCCAGTGTCTGAATAGGAACTGATCACATTCTTCCAAAGACCAGCAATTTGACTAGCAATGTACAGTAACTCATATTTCGCCTGGCAATGATAGTTGCTCGTTTCTAAGCTAAAAACACTGAATCAAGCACTTGAATCAACTACATTTTATTTTACCAAAAGCACGTCACAAATCACACACTGTACCTATCCCACCGCGGGTTCGATCCTTGCGCCTCCTTGTCCAAGCCCTCTAGGCCTCGCTCAGACAGTGGCACTCCAGAAGGGTACGCGGTCCTGAACGCTCTTCCAGAAGATCGACGCTGTCTTCTTCCCGATCTTAGGGTTCTGGCATTAATTTACCTCACTCCCCAGACAGTCTCTTGTTGACATACTGTCCTGCAGGCATAAAACTCAGCAACACATTAGTTCAATATTTTCTTTTCCCCACTCCCATTTCTCCTGCAGGGTAAGCTTGTTTCTTCTCACCCTAGTGCCATTTCCATTCCTCAGTTGTTATCTCTCCTCATGCTAGCTACTGTATTTCCTTGTCGTACTTTCTCCTTTAGTGACAGTTCTCTGAGAGTCAGATTCGATTTATCTTTCCGTGTTTGGAAGGGGTGATGTTCCTGTTTAATGTTCCTGTTCTTAGGGTTAGGCGAGGAAGCCTTTTAATTTTATCAGATGGTATTGCTGCTAACTGGCAGGTCAGGGCCACCAAAATGGGTTGGACTGTTGGAATGTTCCTTCCCCCTGATCCCCCTGCCAGTGTCCCCGTCCTCTACCTTCAGGGTCACAGGAGCCTCGGTGCCCTCTTGGAATCCATCGGTTTCCATGACCCTGTTGCATCCTCCTCTGCCCCCTTCATTCCTGATGATATTTTCTCATGGGTCATGGCCGATTCCAGTGCCCAAGTCCTCCTCACCGAGGATCCAGCATCTAGCCGCTTTGCGCTGTAAATTATCTATGCCATTTTTCAAAGTGCATCTTTTCAATTTGCGCTCCCAGTAGCGATCCGGTCGAAGGCCAGACCTGTCTTTTAATACCCCGCCAATTCGGATACCAAGCCTAACCCTGGGCCACTCCTCGTCCAAGATGCGCGTTTGGCTCTTGTTAAAGGCAGCTGCAGTCTGCCCAAATATGACCAGTTTTAGGCTCTAACCAAGGACTGGGCCTCTAACCCCACCCCACCAGGGCCTCTAACCCCAGCCTGGTTTTATGGGCCTCCAACCCAAAGGGGTGCTAACCACTCCCCCGTGTTTGCTAGACTCTGTTCAAATGATCTCGATTAGACCCTGTCCCAAGCCCGCGATCCGCTCCAACTCATGAAGTGCCAAAGATCAATGCAAAAACCGCACAATAGGCCCAATTTCTGCACTCGCTATCGAAACAGCTCAACACCCTTGATCGTAAACGTGTTTGGGGATCTTTTGAGATCCCGGATGAGTCCTCAATGATAATTGCTCGTTTCTAAGCTTCCCCCCAGTCCAGTTTCAGTAAAAATACTGAATCAATCACTTGAATCAACTACATTTTATTTTGCCAAAAGCGCGTCACAGATCACACACTGTAACTATCCCACCGCGGGATCGACCTTCTAGGTTCAAGCCCTCTAGGCCTCGCTCAGACAGAGGCACTCCAGAAGGTTACGCAGTCCTGAGCGCTCTTCCAGAAGATCGACGCTGAGCCTCGTGATCGCGGACTTTTATAGGTCCCGGGACCTCGAGGGCTGAACCACATGGGGATGGTCTCTTAATCACCCAATTACAGATATAGATTAATGCCATACTTAACAGGTATTTCCCTAACCAAATGATACAACAGTTCAATACATTGTATTCACAACGGACTTCGAGCTGAAGTCAACTTGGAAACATTTACCCTGATTAACAGAAAACTCAGACAAATTTCAACCCCTCAACCAATCAACACTTAGCAAAGTCAGACTCTGCAACATTATTTACAACTATTTACAAGGTGTTGGTTTGCAGCCACCCAATCCATTCTATGCATTTTGCCCCAGATTGACAGGGTTTGCAGGGCTTCCCATTCTTTGCTTGCAAATTGTATCTAAGCTCCAGACACTCTGGCACCTCTTCGCAGCCTGTCCCAGCTCTGTAGAGAGTAATTCCAATTTGACCAAATCTCCCAGCAACCCTGAAACTTAACCCCATTTTGAAGTCCCAGCTGGTCCAATTTAGCCAGGATTAACAGCAGCGTACAACCCCGTGATATGAACATTTATTTCACTATTTTCAAGTAATTCCTTTATTCCCTCTCTCTCTCTCCCCACCCCTCCTCCACCCTAGTCGTCCTACCAGTTCCACTGTTTGCATCCTTGTTTCCCTCTTGGTATCACACCACCCCCAGCCAACAATGGGCCATTGTGGGCTCCACCCTTTCTGCGGTCATCTGTTGCCGGCCCTGATTTGTTCTGGCCTTTTCCTCCTTTTTTCAGATAGAAGAGGAAGTAGAAGTTGGCCTTATTTGAGATTTTACTTCTAATCCAGGGACATCAGGGTTAAAATCCTCTGCTTGCTGGACAGACTCCAAAAAGCTGTTACCACAACTGGAGAATTCAGACTCTTCGGCACTCTGAGCTTCGGTGAGTCTTGACCTCTTTGTTCCGCGACTGAACCTTTCATTCCTGTCATCTCCGCTTTGAAAAAGAAAAGCCACCACAGCAAAATGAGGAGCCCCTGAAGCTGAGCCAATTACAGTTTTTATCATCGTTCGACAACACTGCTTCACCGAGCGGAAATCTCCCTTTAAAAAACCGAGCACAACTAACTCCCTGCACAGTCGCTCGAGTTATCGGGAAACTGCCTTATCTACACAATACAGTTGTTTGGGAACACTGCTTGATGGGCAAGTGTGGTTGGGATGAGATAATTGCACTGCATGCCAGCTTAACTCCTGAGTTTAGTGTTGAGTAGCCTGATGGGCGCATGGATATCGTCACAGAGAGTATTATCACCCAAGGCATGAACGTATTTTGGAGATTATGTTAAATAAACCCTTTACAATTCAGCACCACTGCACAGTCCCTTTCAGCGGCCCTGCCAAAACTGCTACTTTTGGCAATGTCCTCCGGGACATAGGCTGGGAGCCAACAATTTTTTTTTAGGACAACAGCAAGTAAAATAAATAAGGAATAGAACATTCGAGCTGATGTTCCTGACTCCAAGCCAATGTGAGTGCATTCATTTCAGGTGCTGGGTCTTTGCAGACGAGGAGGGGGGGTCGCAGAGATCCGTTGGTAACAGGTCAGCCGCAGCCAAGCGGGGGGGGGGCGGGGGGGGGAGAGAATAGGAAAAACAGATGTTGCTTTGTAACATGTGGCAAAACTATTCAACAAGCTGGGAGAAGGCCATTGGGAGGGGAGATGGTCAAGAGATAGCAGAGGGAGGGGGAGTACTCTTCAAAGAAATTCCAGCATTCCACTGTGTAATAACCAGACCGTAATAGTAGATGCTGGAAATCCCTGTGTTGTGACTTTACAAGAACAAGAAGTTTAGTTCAGAGATGCAGCGTGGAAACAGGCCCTTCGGCCCACCGAGTCCGCGCCGACCCGTACATTAGTTCTATCCTACACACGAGGGACAATTTACCAAGCCAATGAACCTACAAACCTGCACATCTTTGGAATGTGGGAGGAAACCGGAGCACCCGGAGAAAACCCATGCGGTCACAGGGAGAACGTACTAACTCCGTCCACACTGCACCTGTAGTCAGGATCAAACACTGTGTCTTTGACACTGCAATGCAGCCATTCTACCGCTGCACAACTTGTGTCATTATAGAACATAGCACATAGAAAGGTACAGAACAGGAACAGGCCATTCAGCCCATAATGTCTGTGCCGAACATGATGCCAAATGAACCCAATCTCATCTGCCTGCATATGAAGCATACGCCTCCATTCCCTGCACATCCATGCAGGTGCTTTAAGGCAGCAACTCTACTGCTGGGCCACCATGTTGTCCTGATCAGGGATAAGAAAGGTTTAATGGGATGTGGGCTAAATGGAACTAGATGAGATGGGGCATCTTAATCAGCATGGGTGAGATGGGATGAAGGGCCTGTTTCCGTGCTGTATGATTTTACGTCTCAATGACCCTTTAGCAATCTGATCATTTGAAGGCAGTGAAGGGATCACGAGTCTGCTGCTGAGATGGATCTGTGCACTATCAGGTCCAATGTTGCTGACTGCCCATTGCTCTCAGGTGTGGCTGCTGGGGAAAGCAACATGAGAGGTGACCTAGATGGGAGGCGAATGGGTGCTTGTGGTAATAGTACAGGAGTGTGTGGAGAGACCTCTGTAGAAGATTCTCTGCCTTTGATTACCTGTTAAGTGTCTCCAGTCTTTATTTATTCAGGACAATCCTAAGGGCGGAAGATCCAATCCCCAGGACAGCACTTTTCCCACAGACCCTTTTGGCCTTGAATCAGTGAGCTCCCTGTGCTCAGTGCCAACTCTTAGAGACAGATCCATACATGGTGGTGTTTTCCTATTCGGAATTTGTGTCGCCTTGGGTTGTGAAGGGACCCCTCGGTTGACTCCATGGGGGGGGGGGGAGGGGAATGGGGGCCTGCAGCATTATAAGGGCAGAGTCACTATATACCCCTCCAACAAGCAGGGAAAAAAGTGCTGACCAGCTGAGTAGCATCCCCTTGGTTTCCAGAAACACCCACCACCCTCTGTATAAAAATCTGCCCCACACATCTTCTTTCAACTTTGCCTTTATCACTTCAAAGCCTTAACCTCGGCAATATTTGTCTTTTAAGCTGTTGCATTGGTGTCGTATTGATGGATTTTTCACAACAATAACAAAAATAGGAGTCATAAAAGGGGGTTTCAATGTCATGTTGAGTCATGCCACTGTTATTTTTATATGTTTACGAAGGAGCCAAAAACAGGCAGGGAACATTTTTCAATGTTTAATTCATGAACACTTGGTTTATTTGGAATTACACGGAACCCCACTGGGACTCAGCTTTGTGAATGATCCATGGTGGTCCATTGTACAGATCTCTGTTACAAAGAGATAGTCATGGAAATAAATTGAGGATCTTCAGTTGGGCTGCGAGTTGTTGGTTTGGGAATGTGGGGGTGAGGGGAGGATACAGCACCAGTTCCCACTCTATCAAACAACTCCTAACTGCTGTGTGAACAGTATCGGCCTGGTTTCGCCTTGCTCATAGACGCATAGAGTGTGGAAACAGACCATTCAGCCCAACTTGCCTACACCAACCAACACTAGTCCCACCTGCCTGCGTTTGGCCCATATCCCTCTAAACCTGTCCTATCCATGTACCTGTCTAAATGGTTGTGATGGTTACAAAATTGTTACAGCACACACATTCTTTCTCTATGGCTCTGAAATGATCTCCTTTTATTCGGTGTCTACTGTCCAGTGCCGTTCATAAGATCATCAGACAGTGAAGTAAAATTAGACCATTCGGTCCATTGAGTCTGCTCCACCATTCGATCGTGGCAGATCTATCCTTACCCTCTCAACCCCAGTCTCCTGCTTTAATAATAAATTTTATTTATGGGAGCCTTTCAAGAGTCTCAAGGACACCTTACAAAAATTTAGCAGGTAGAGGAAAAACATGTAAGGGGAATGAAATAAATAGTAGAGGCATGACTAGTACACAAAGTAAAGACAGAATTCAATACAAAACACAATATGAGCCAATTAATGCACAGATGAAAAGGGAGGGGGTCATCCCCATAACCTTTGACACCCTTACTAATAAAGGATGTGAGGCTCAAGGGAGAGGGTGGAATCAAAGATCACGCCAAGGTTGCGGGCCTGGGGAGATGGGGAGACAGTGGTGCCGTCGATGGTGAGAGTGGGTTATTGATTTTGCTGAGTGTGGCTTTGGAGCCTATGAGGAGGAGCCTATTTCATCCTTTGTGAAATCTAATGAGAAGAACAGCGCATCGCGGAAACAGGCCCTTTGGCCCACGATGTCTGTGCTAACCTCAATGGTTTAACAACATTTTATTTCCCTTTCCTTTCAGTATAATAGGTTGTAACAGCATTGTCAGAGGAAGAACTGCTGCAGCGGTCCCAGAAGGTGGCTCACTGCCAAGGACAATCATGGATTGGCAACAAACGCCAGTAAAGTCTCTATTAATTACAAATAATGAATTTATTAAAAAGTCAGGAGGTGACAGTCATTGAAGCACCCTTGGTGAATTAATCTACCTGTACTAACTCAATCAGTTCTCTTCCACACACACTAATTCTTCAACTAATCACTTCAATTAGCCAGAATTCGAAGGTTAATTGTAACTTTAAGCAGAGCAGAAATAGCAACTTTGTTCCGTTGAACAGTTTTCTTCACAAGTGAAATATAGTGTCCGCTTGCAGTGATAGATTCCCATCGTCTCCGATGGCGATCATTTTTAACTTGCTATTAATAGATTCAATGGCCAGCTTTTCCAGAACTGTGCAGATCAGTTCAGGAATGGCTGGTCAAATTCTTTAGACATCTAAGAAAGAATTTAAAGCCACAAGATTAAGAAAAGTGCATTAAGAACATTCTAGCCGCCTTCAGGGAGAGGACGGTTTCACTCCACCAGAGTCTGAGTGACCAGTTTTGTGTTGACAGTTGTACAAAAGAGCAGTCTTCATTCATGCTTTAGGTCAGTGCAACTTGAAATTGGTGATGAGGCTGGACTACCAGTATTAATACCAGGACTAGACTACCACTCGTAAACTAGAGACCCGGAGCTACACATTCAATTCCCTTTCAATTTAGTTGACTTATTAAATAAATGTGGATTCAATACCAAAAAAGGATTGTTGTTAAAAACGCACTCATCTCACCAATGCCTTAAGGAAAGGGAATCGGTCTTTCTTAGACAGGCCGGTCTTTATGTGATTTGCAGGAAGGAACTGCAGATGCTGGTTTAAACCAAAGATAGACACAAAATGCTGGAGTAACTCAGCGGGACAGGTAGCATCTCTGGAGAGAAGGACTAGGTGAAGTTTTGGGTCAAGACCCTTCGTCTGAGGAATCACCCGTACACTAGCATTATCCTACGCACTAGGGACAATTTACATTTACAGAAGCCAATTAACCTACAAACATATACGTCTTTGGAGTGTGGGAGAAATCTGGAGCACCTGGAGAAAACCCACATGGTCACAGGGAGAATGTACAAACTCCATACAGGCAGTACCTGTGGTCAAGATGGAACCCAGGTCTCCAGAGCTTTATCTACTTGTGATGATAACTTCAGTAAAAACACTGTATATTCAAGGACCTTTTCAGACTATCTCAGTAAATATCTGTACAATATTGTTCCAATGCATTGGGCAGTTAGGCACATGGCATAATCCTTAAAGTGGCCTTGAAGTGGCAATCATTGTTCACAATCAGCAGTATTTTGTAGTGACTTGGTGGTTTGGAATCAGAACTGGCTTACCCATTGAAGGAAGAGGATAGTGGCGGAAGGATAGTGGTGGTTAGTAGTGGAGAATAATGCCTCCAGGTTATTCTGGCCGGAGGTCTGTGACCAGTGAAGATGTGCGGGGTTGTGCACTAGGACACATTGAGCGGCACGGTGGCGCAGCGGTAGAGTTGCTGCCTTACAGCACCAGAGACCCAGGTTCAATCCTGACTATGGGTGCTGTCTGCACAGAGTTCTTCCTTTAACCATGTGGGTTTCTCTGAGTTCCCCAGTTTCCTCCCACACTCCACAGACTCGCAGGTTTGTAGATTAATTGGCTTCTGTAAATTGTAAAATTGTCCCTAGTATGCAGGATAGTGCCACTGTATGGGAAAATTACTGAGCGGCGTGGTCCTGTTTAAGCTCTGTACCTCACAAGTCTAAAGTCTAAAGACCTCTATGGTTTGTGATATATATATTGTTTATAAATGACTTGGACTTAAATGGAGATGGGTTGGTTTGTAAGGTTGTAGACGTCACCAAAAGTGGTGGTGTGCGGACTGTGAGGAAGGCTGTCAAAGGATACAGTGGGATTTAGATCTGTTACAGATATAGGCGGAGAAATAGCAGCTGGAGTTTAATCCGAGTAAGTGTGAGGCGTTTCGCTTTGGGTGGTCGAAATTTAAGGAGAAAGTAGGTATGTTGCAAAGCCTACCTGAAGCATCGCTGAAAATCTGTCCCAGCCCGTGTGCGCGATTTTGGCGCCGTTTAGAGAGGGGTGGGTTTAAAACGCGATTTCCCCTAGGCTGTTCAAATCGAGGATGTTCAGCCTAGTTAATTATTAATGAAAAATCGCTGGAAGATTCCGTCGCTTTAGCTATTATTACTTTTAAGGGCTTTATCTAGTTGTTATAGTAGTTAAAAATTAATCTCTAAACCCCCGACCGCCGGCAACGGGTCGGATCTCATACAGGGGACAACAGAAGGTAGGCTGTTTATTTTTACATTAAAAAGGGCTTCTTCTTCTTCTTTCGTTCTATTTGATCTTCCGTTTGTGCACGTCGAGTTGATTGCATTAGTCGAAACAGGGCGGACCACGTGAAGGTTGCAATCGTCCACCCCAAAAGGGCTTCTTAAGATCCCTTTATACAAAGTTTAAAGTTGCGAGTAGCTAATTTTGGGCCCATTATATCCCGCAGTATTTTTCTGGGCATTTGAGGGCACAAATCTAGCGCAATGTGAACGTTCTAAACCAGCGCGTTCACAGGAACCCAGTAGAAAGCTGATTTAAATTGACTTTAATTTACAGCAATTGAACACTAAATTCCTTCCATTTGGCCTATAAATTAATGTAAATGAGATTTAAAAATCATGTTTTATTGTGAATTATTTGTGAATATTATTTGGACACTTAGGCTATTTAAAAATGTTAATCATTTATTAAGAAATAGATAGATGTTTAGATCTAGTAATTGAAGTTTGAAATTAGCTCCAATTGGGTAACTAACTAATTATATGCTTTAATTTCAGGTCATCCAAGTAAGATTATTTTATATTTGTTTCAGAATGTTTCAATCCATGATAACTGAAAATTTCATTCAGTTCTCTTAATTTTTAAGAAAGTTATGGGCTTTTGACTGTCCACGATCACAGCTTTTTTGTTATGTCCATAGAAAATCAATAGGGAACAAGATGTTAATTTCCGAGTATGAAAATGGCCATAACCGTTTAAATACTTGAGATATGAAAGTTAATTAGGTGTCAAATTAAACTTCTTTTTATGCTTTATCTGATGGGATAAATTACAGACTTGATTTTTAAAATCTCAAAATGTTGTAACATTGCTAGAGAAAGTATACAATTACTGGCAAGACTCTTAACAGCATTAATGTACAGAAGGATAGTGGGTCCATAGCTCCCTGAAAGTGGCAACACAAGTAGATAAAGTGGTAATAAAGGTGTATGGTATGCTTGCCTTCGTCGGTTTTGGTATGGCGTACAAGAGAAAGGAGGTCATGTTGCAGGCTTATAAAGCTTTGTTTTGGTTGCTTTTGGAGCCCTGTGTGCAGTTCTGGTCACCCCATTTCAGCAATGATGTGGAGGCTTTGGAGAAGGTGCAGAAGAGATTTGTCAGAATGCTGCCAGGATTAGAGGATACAATCATAATCATAACAATCATAAGCATACTTTATTAGCCAAGTGCGTGTTTTGCAACATATCAGGAATTTAATTTGCCATACAGTCATACCAATAAAAAAAGTAACAAGGCACACAAAACACATTTTAACATCAACATCCACCACAGTGACTCCTCCACATTCCTCACTGTGATGGAAGACGAAAAGAAAAGTTCAATCTCTTCCCTTCTTTGTTCTTCTGCGGTCGTGGGCCTCGAGCCTTCCATTGATGGGACGATCTTGGCTCCTGTAGCCGGCGGACGGGCCCCCCGCATCGGGGGGGATCTCAGCTCCCACGTGCCGGGCGATCGAACCCCGGGCCGGGGCTAGTCGAATCTCCTGCGGCTTTGGAGCTTCCCAACATCAGTCTCTAACCCTAGACTGCGAGCTCCTTGTTGTTGAAACCCCCAGGCCGCGGTTGGAGCGTCGATCCCAGGCAAGGGATCGCAGGCTCCGATGGTAAGTCCACGGCCCAGCGGTGGGGCTCAAAATCAGTCTCGAGCAAGGCCGCCAGCTCCATGATGTTAGGCCGCAGAGCGACCGGAGATACGATCCGGAAAACAATCGCACCTCCACACGCAAGGTAACAGTTTCCCCTACCCCCCACATAAAACAAACCAAAGAACATCAACACAAATTTTAAAATACACTAAAAATAACAAAGAAGACGAGAAGACAGACAGACCGTTGGCGAGGCTGCCATTGCTGACCGGTGCCACCCGGTGATATTAGCCGTAAGGAGAGATTGGACAAACTTTGATTATTTTCTCCAGATGTTGGAGGTTGTGGGGAGACCTGATAGAAGTATATAAAATGATGAGAGCCATAGACAGGGTAGACAAGGTGGAAATGTCAAAGACTAGAGGGCATAGCTTTGATGTCAGAGGTGGAGAGCCTACAATAGAAGTGGGGCATGTTTTTTACACAGAGAATGGTGGTTGCCCGGAATGCACTGCCAGGGGTGGTGGTGGAAGCATAGTGATATATGTTAGTGGTGTTTAAGAGATGTTTAGATAGGCACATTGATATGGAAGGAATGGAGGGATATGGATCATGTGTAGACAGAGGAGAGTATGTTGGGGATTATGTTCGGCACCGACATTGTGGGCCGAAAGGCCTGTTCATGTACTAAACTGTTCTATGTTCAATGGTCTGTGTTCTAGGACACCTAGAAAACGGAGCTGTGAACCAGCTCGATTAGTACCTCTATGTAAAATCTGATTGAGGCACAATGTAGATCTATGCCGCCATCTATTGATGGTTGAGAAAACTCATGATCGCAAAGATGACGCATGACAGCGTTCTGTTTACTGTCGCTATAGCAACCAGGAGCAGGAATACTCCAGCTAGGTTTGCCTTCCTGTCCAGGCACAGCTGCTGTGAAAACCAGAGAGGAAATTGCCATTTCTGCACAAATGAATTCGCTATCAAGGTAAGGGCCAGGGGCCGCTGAATCAATGCTTGAAGACTGTGCCGACTCTGATTTGTTCTATACCTTTTCATATCTCTAGTTTCTCTCTCCCCTGACACTCAATCTGAAGAAGGGTCTCGACCCGAAACGCCACCTATTCCTTTTCTCTAGAGATCCTGCCTGTTACCGCTGAGTTACTCCAGCATTCTGTGTCTATCTTCGGTGCAAACAGGCATCTGCAGTTCCTCTTTACTCTTAAAAATGCTGGCTTGGAATTGTGAAAGAGAAAAATGAGATGAAAGTTAAAATGTGCCTGTCTCAGCCATTGACAGAACAGCATAACCTCCACAGTCTCCATGCCGAACCTAAAGTGTGCGATTTAAGCAGAATTTACTTTAAAATCCTATGTCTCAGGACAAGTTGTGCGCAATGTCGATCATGATATAGTCTTGAGATGATGCTCAGGCACCACTGTGAGTTTTAGAGGCAGAGTCTCACAGCGTGGAAACAGGCCCTTTGGCCCAACTTGCCCACACCAGCCAACATGTCCCTTCTACACTAGTCCTAACTGCCTGCGTTTGGCCCATATCCCTCTAAACATGCCCTATCCATGTTACCTCTCTAACTGTTTCGTCAATTACCTCCTCCTGCAGCTTATTCTGTGCGCCCACCAACCTTTGTGTGATTGGGGTTAAAACTTAGTTTTAATCCACTACCTTCTCCCTTGACATTGCCAAACGGTTCAATGTTTCTGGATAATGGAATATTCATCATTCGCTCAGACAAGAGCTGCTCCAAAAGATCTTTAAGGAGCTTGACACCATCTGAGGTATTACAGAGTTAAATGCAAAACAGTTTATTGACTATCTGTAAATTATTGATATGCCTGGCGCGTAACTTGCTCGTGCTTTCCGTATCTTTTTTATTTTTGACAATTATTTAGTGGCATCACTTGGTGTTGGAGAGAGAAAGTGAATGACCAAAGAAAATAAATACTGTGCGAGCATGGATCTGAGCTATAGAAGCAAAGAGCTGCAGATGCTGGCTCAGACACAAAAGGACACAAAGTGGTGGAGTAACTCAGCAGGTCAGGCAGCATCTCTGGAGAACAAGGATAGGTCACATTTCGGGTCGAGGTTTGGAGGTTAATTGGCCCCTGTAATTTGCCCTTCGTGTGCAGGGAGTGGATGAAAAAATGGGACAACATAGAACTGGTGTGAGTGGGTGACCACTGGTCGATATGGGCTAGGTGGGCCAAAGGGACTGTTATCATGCTGTATCTCTATCGTTTAGTTTAAAATTGAACTAGAATGATAAGGAGCAAAGTATTTGTGATGGTACGTGTTGGTACACAATAGCAAAATTGCTCAAATGTTAAAACTAGATAGATGAACAGCAGCCATTAGTGTTGCTTGAACTATTAAATGCTTAATGGCAACTTTTTTTCTACAAAAAAGACACGGGAAGCAAGTTCATTTATTTATAAAACCTTAGTTTTCTTCACAAAATTCTGCAGGATTATTATTCACGCTAACACTATTTCTCCAACATAAAAAAATTCCCCGAATAATATTAATATTAGTGCAACATGCAAAATGTGCCAGGGTCTCGAGAAGAGACACCTATTCATGCAGAGAAACAAGACTTACCTTGAGACTGTGCTACTGTGGAGTCATCTGTGGAGGGAATGGATAGATGACATTTTGGATCTGAACCCTTCTTCAGACTGTTAGTGCTAATGTATTAGAACACAGTTGCGTTCTTCCAACACTTTATGGCCAAGTTAAAACTAGCAATTTTTTTTAATTTAGACTTGAAAGATACAAGGTGGCACCTAAATTGTGACAGTACTTGTGTATGGTTTCAGTGTCTACTATCTTACACATTTATACTTGGTATGATTGTACCAAATGCATAGTGGAATTGTTACTGCACTGTATGCAAAAAATAAATTCTACACACTTATGTACATGTGATCATTAGGTGCCATTGAACCATCTAATCAGTGAACCATGTTATATTTTGAGCAATGACTGGCTATTGACCTAAATGTCCATAGACCTGGTGGCTGTCTTCACTTGTTGTTCACCTGCCCACTATCCTGGACTGGATCCCTGATTGTCAAATTAATCACGTCACCAAATATAACCTAGAAAATCTTAAAATATTTGAAAACACAGCCAAACACTAAAAGCAGTGAAACATGTTAAACGTAAATTAACTAAGAAGTGTGTTTATTATTCTTGCTGGATTTTGGCATTGCTAACAAAGCCAGCATTTAGTGTCCATCCGTTATTGCTTTAGACTTTCGACATTGGAGATACACGGGGGAACGAGGCCTTTTGGACCACCAAGTCCGTGCTGATCAGTGATCACCCCGTACACTAGCACTATCGTATACACTAGGGACAATTTATAATTTTACAATAACCTATTAACCTACAAACCTGTATGTCTTTGGAGTGCGGGAGGAAACTGGAGCACCCAGAGAAAACTCAGGCGGTCATGGGGAGAACGTACAAACTCCGTACAGACAGCACCCGTAGTCAGGATCGAACCCGGGTCTCTGGCCCTGTAAGGCAGCAACTCTACCGCTGCACCACTGTGCCGCCCTTTGCTTCTCTTGAGAAAGCGTTGGTGAGCCACCTTCTTGAACTGCTGCAGTCCGATGAAGGTGCTTCCAAAATGCTATTGGGAAGAGAGTTCCAAGATATTGTCTCCAGTGACAATAAAGGACCAGCAATATATTTCTCGATCAGGATGGTGTAGAACGTGGAGGTAGTGGTATACCTGCTGGCTTTGTTCATCTTGGGGATAGAGGACCCTCACAGTTGTTCCTTTCCATTTCAATGAATAGGTTTGTTGTTCTTACACTACATTTATCATGGAGGTTTTAGCTGGCAGGTACCCCATTGTGAGTGATAGGTAATCTATAAAAATCCACACTCCTCTACAAGGCTTCCAGTGTTTGGGTTTAGCTTGTACATTGTACATATTTATTCAGTAAGTGGCATGGTGGCACAGCAGTAAGTTGCTACCTTACAGAGATCCAGGTTCGATCCTGACTACTGGTGCTGTTTATACGGAATTTGTAAGTTCGCCCTGTGATCGTGTGGGGTTTCTCTGGCTGCTCCAGTTTCTTCCCACACTCCAAAGAAATACTGGTTTGTAGGTTAATTGGTTTGGTAAAATTGTAAATTGTCCCCAGTGTGTAGGATAGTGCTAGTATACATGGATCGCTGGTCGGCACAGACTCGATGGGCCAAAGGGCCTGTTTCTGCGTTGTATCTAAACAGCGTCAATCAGGTATAAGTTATGGACTCAAACCTCTGCAATCATGGCGTTAATAGCAGCGGTTCTCAAAAATGCCTGACATTTGTGTGGAATATTCAAGTTATTTAAGAGATGCTAATTCAAGAATAAATACTGGCCAGGACATTAGAACCCACTGGTGTAGTAGCAAACAAGGTATGCTTGTTAACAAAAAGGCGCGTTTGACAGACGCGGAGCTGTGCAACAAAATAGCTTCAGGATATAGTCACAGATAATTTGGTATGTAATTCTGGCTCAAGCAATCATGTGAAAGGCTGAGTATTTAAATAGCAGTGGCGCGAGTTGCCTTACAGCGCCAGAAAAATCGATCCTGACTACGGGTTGTCTGTACGGACTCACCATATTCCCATTGAGTGTGGGTTTTAAGAGATGCGGTTTTTCCCCCCAATTCAAGAATACAGGTTTGTAGGTTGGCTTGGTATAAATGGTAAATGTAAAAATTGTCCCACATGTGTAGGGGGTAGTGTTAAAGTGTGGGGATCGCTGGCCGGTGCAGACGCGGTGGGCTGAAGGGCCTGTTTCTGCCCTGCATCTGCCAATCAGAAACCTTGGCTAACTGGGGAAGTGTGTTCCCTACTGAGAATCCGGAATGGAATGCGGCATTCAAAAAACGCAGCATACAAATGGCAAGGGGACATCCGGGGGATCAGGGAAGCGAAGAGGCTGCCGTGCAAAAACTCAATACAAATGACAAAAGACACACGTCGCTTGTGGCAGGGATTTCAGACCATCACTGACTACAAGCCCCCCCCGCTGCGGATATGCCAAAAGTCCTACCAGATGCAGATAAAAACAGCACCCAGACACGTGCACTACTGCCATCTCCCAGTGACAAGTCGCTGCTGTCCGCAGCCGGAGTTAAAAAGGCCTTGTCAATCCACGCAAAGCTGCAATTCTGCCGAGGCAGCCAGGCAGTAGCAATGAGGCCATGTGAAAGTGGTAACTGAGTATTGTGAAATTTAATGAAGTGTTTTGAGCCTAGTTAGCAGCACATCAAAAAAGTGACCTAGACCCACTGCAGTTCGCCTACAGAGCCAACCGATCCACAGAGGACGCAGTCTCAACAACACTGAACCTCGTATTGTCACATCTCGATCGGAAAAATACCTATGCCAGGATCCTCTACATAGACTTCAGCTCTGCTTTCAATACAATCATTCCACCAGCTGGTGGAGAGTTTCTATTGGGGGTTGATGCTGGCACTGCAACTGGGTCCTGAACTTTCTGTCGGCAACGGCAGCAGACAGTCAGGGTGGGCAGTGACATCAAAAACCATAGCCGTGAGCACGGCTCACCCCAAGGCTGTGTCCTAAGCCCCCTTCCATTGACACACGACTGTACTGCCAGACTCAATAACAACATCATCAACAAGTTCGCTGATGACACAACAGTGGTGGGTCTCCAATGGATCGGCTTCGGTGGAGCTGCTTGCCCCACAACACTCTTAACAAAGGGATGGTGGTTGTACATACACCTCTGCACATTGATGTGGAAAGGGTCAGCAGCATGAAGTTCCTAGGACTACATCTGTCTGATGACCTGACGTCCACGGCCAACACCATGCTATGGTCAAGAATGCAGCAACTTCACCCTCTCCGAAGACTACGTAAAGCAGGCCTCCCCACTACACACCTACGGACTTTTTATAGGGGGACTGTCGAGAGCACATTGTAGTGGCATCACTTCCTGGTCGGGAGCTGCAAGGCGTACGAACGGCACCAACTAGACAGGGTGAAGACGCCAGCAGGATTATTGGTGGGCTGAACTCCCCTTCCTGCTGGACATATACTGATGTATCAGCAGAGCCATCTCATCATCAAAGCGCATGACATTTTCTCCATCTGCCATCTGGGAAGAGGTACTAGCATTAGCTAAACCAGCAGGATGCTCCTCAGCTTCTTCCCTCAGGCTATAAGACTGCTAAATGGACTTTGCCCCCTGCCAAGTATCGCGCACAAACCCCCACACTGCAGCAGAGCCACTGTTGTGCCGCTGCCGGTCGGAACGCCTGTTGAATGTTTAGTAGAGTGTTAAATTTGTTTATGATACATGTATTTTTTTAATTTCTATTTATTTTTCATGCACACTGAATGGACACTGGTTGAGCAACGTTTTTTTGTTTCCTCTGGGTATGCGAATACTCAGGAAATGACAATAAAGATATACAATACATCTCTAAACTAAACTAGACTGATGGATTGTCCTCATCTGAAATTTACACCAGTGAAGGGAGATGGGGAGTATTGTAAAGTTAAAAACAAATCAATGCTTTTTTTTGGAGACACAAGTGACTATGGATGCTGGAGTCATGAACAAAAAACAAACTGCTGGAGGAACTCAGTAGGTCAGAGAGCATCTGTGGAGGGAAATGGACAAGTGAACTTTGGGTCAGAAAGAAGGATCCATTCCCTTCCACAGATGCTGCTTGACATACTGAAGAAACGTCTCGACCCGAAACGTCACCTATTCTTTTCCTCTAAAGATGCAGTCTGACCCGCTGTGTTAGTCCAGGTTCTTGTGTCTACTTCCCAAGTCGTCGGTCCATTTCCCTCCACAGATGCTGCCTGACCTGCTGAGTCATTTGTCCCCTTTCCCTCCACAGATGCTGCCTGACCTGCTGAGTACCTCCAATAGTTTGTATTTTGCTCAATGTCTTTTTGGCCTGGCTCAAGCACTGAAATGACCAGATCTGGCCCAACGTTATTCTCCTTACAATGTTTGAGTTTAGCTGGTTTTCTATCATGCATAGTTGATTCAGGAGTCAAATCAAGAGTGTTTTATTGTAATTTGTCCCAAAACAGAACAATGATATTCTTACTTGCAGCAGCACAACAGATACGTAAACATAATAATCTGTAAAACCCATAATAAATAACTAAAACAAGTTCAGTATATATATATTTAAAAACATAGACAAACGAAGAGACAATAATTGTGCAAAGTCAAAAATATTGTTCCTGAGTCTATGTAGTTTGGAGCCTATTTGGAGGCTGTAGTGTTTAATAGCTTGATAGTTGTGGGGAAGAAATTGTTCCTGAACCTGGACGTAACCCTTTTCAGGTCCTGTACCTTCTCCCGATGGCAGGAGTGAAATGATAGTTCATGATTCATTCCTTTGCTTAGATATCTCACAGTGACATCTGAAATAGCTGCTCTCCTCATTTAATTAAATGTTTGTTTTACAAAGGGATGCTCAAGTCAAGATCATGGAGGGTACAGTGGCCAATGCAGAGAAGTATCTCGGCCAGTTCTGCATGCTATTGTCTTCTTACACCCGCAAGACGGCCAGACTGAGAGACAAGGTCGACCTTCTGATAAGACACATCATGGACTTTGCAAACACCGAGAACCCAGAGATGCGAAGTTGCCTTAAGGACTTTGGAGAGGAGTTGTCCAAAGTTCAGGACTATCGACAGGCGCAGGTAAAAGACTTAATGCAGGAACTGTGTTTAAGGGGATAGTCAACAGCTACCAATTTGCAGTCCTGACCTCCCATCTACCTCATTGGAGACCTTGGAACTATCTTTAATCAGCTGACTTCAATATTATATTTTGCACTAAATGTTGTATCCATTTATCCTTCCGCTGTGGAAGGTTTGTGTAATCATGTATAGTCTTTACTTTGAATGGATAGCACACAAGTAAAAGCTTTTTACAGTACATCAGTACACGTGACAATAATAACCTCAAAATAAACTAAAAAATAAACTAAAAATAATAATTGGCAAGGCAAAGAACTTTGTTTATGTTTATCATGTTTTGGATGAGGGTTTGAAATGCCATAGCCTACGAGACTATGGATTAAGAGAGATTCTAGACTGGACAGCTCTTCATCAGCCAGTGTGGAATCAATGGCTGGATGGTTCCCCCTGTGTCATAAGATCCAGAAATACACAATATACGACAAATATGAAGATTAGGTATAAGGTCCATGAAGAATTCTACCTACGATGGAGAACTAATTGCACATTTAGGACCTTCTGTGCATGTGGGTTCAGTCAATGGCTGCACACTCTTGTGGCAAAATAAAATGCTGGAAAGTCCCAACATCTGACATGCCGCTTCTTCCCATTGAAATGACAAAAGATGAAACCCTTCCTTTGTAATTAGAGAGCTGGTGTATGTTATGGTGGACAATGAAGTGCACAGAACCACAACTGATACATTGGTCAAGAAGTTGAGCACCGCAGTCACCTGGTCCAGCCCTGCTGCAGTAGCGGGGCTAAAGGTTGTCCCACAGATTGTTACACCTTTCTGTGATACGTACCTTGGAAATATTGTTCATCAGACAACTCCTCGTACAATCTCATGCCTCTGAAGATCCTTTCTGCATAGCGTTTTCACAGGTGGGAAATGCTGAACCTTCTGCCCTGCTGGCACTGCCAGCCATATTGCCCCTGAGGTACCCAGGGCTTGAGGAACTCAGCATCCAAGTCCAAGAAAATAAAATCTAGAAAAAAATCCTAGACTTAGTCCTAGTCGAAGAAATATAAACATCCCATCAACTATAGCACACTCGTGTTATTTGCAAGCATAGAGCCCTAGGCTCATAGGTTATAGGAGCAGAATTAGCCCATTTGTCCCATCAGGTCTACGCTTCCATTCAATCATGGTTGATCTATCTTTCCCTCTCAACCCCGTTCTCCTGACTGCTCCCCAAAATCCCTAACTAACCCCTTACTAATAAAGAATCTGTCAATTTCTGCCTTAAACATTGACTTGGCCTCCACAGCAGCCTGCGGCAATGAATTCCACAGATTCACCACCGTCTGACTAAAGAAATTCCTCCTCATCTCCTTTCTAAAGGTACATCATTTTATTCTAAGGCAAAGGCCTTTGGTCCTAGGCATTTCTAAGGCTGCCCATCAAGAGGTCCACACATCATCATCACCTCCCTTTAAACTCTTAGAATTGCAAGAATCTAGCGTGTAATAGTTCTCATTCCATTCATTTTAGATTTTTAGATTTATCAATTAGGTTGTTTGCAGCAGTTTCTTTGCCAGACTTGCCACTTTTATAATTCCTTCTTTGTCTTTTGTTCCGAATAATTTTAGGTGGAAAGATTGGATGTCAAGGTTATTGGACCACTAAAGGCTTATGGACCTCTGACAAAATCCAAACGGGTATCATGTTTCTTCACTTATGTTATTGTAGCATTATCTAAGTAGATGTTGAGTTACAGAAAATGCTTCAATTCCGGTACAAAAAAGCTGCTTTTAAGGAATGAATTGTATTTATATATCACCATTAATGTAGAGGAATACCTAGAGATACTTCCCATAACTTTGAAGTGGATGTTTTTGAAGGGGAGGCTGGACAGGCATACATTGGGCTGAATGGTCTGTTTTTGAGTCATTGATCAGCGAGAGGTTTATGTCAAGGGGGAAAGAGATGTTAAAGCTGGAAAGAGTACAGACAAGATTTATGTTGCCAGGACTTGAGGCCTTGAGCTATAGGGAGTAGTTGGGCAGGCTACAGCTTTATTCCTTAGAGAGCAGGAGAATGAGGGGTAATCTTATAGAGATGTATGTAAGATCACTTCTTCTTGCGTACGGCGTGCCCAGCCTGATTTGATTTGATTTGATTTAATTTATTGTCATTGTCTTCAATGAAGAGACAACACAATTATTTTTCCCATAGTCATACAAAATATTAAAAAATTAAAAAACACAAAACACAGAACACAGTAGTCCACAACACAAACATCCCCACAGCGGCGCCAAAGATCCCCACTGTAGGGAAGGAACCAAAGTCCAGACAACCTCCTCGCCGATGTTCCCCAATGTTCACCCGTGGTCGGGGCCTAAAGTTGTAGATCAAGTGGCATGAAAAACGACATCTATTTGTTTGTGCATGTCAGGTTGATTGCATTAGTCGAAACAGGGTGGACCACGTGAAGGTTGCAATCTCTCACCCCCGTAAGATTGTGAGAGGAATGGACAGGGTAAATGCATATAATATTTTACTCAGAGTAGGGTAATCAAGAACCAAGGGGACATAGGTTTAAAGTGAGAGGGGAAATATTTAATAGGAACCCGAGAGGCACCAATTTCACACATGTGGGTATATGCAAGGAGCTGCCAGAGTATGTCGTTGAGGCAGGTACTATAACTACATTTAAATGGTATTTGGACAGGTATATGGATAGGAAAGGTTTGGAGGGATACGGGCCAAATGCTGGTAAGTGGGACTTGTGTCGCTGGGACATCTTGGTCAGGATGGGCAAGTTGGGCCGATGGACCCGTATCCATGCTGCATAACTATGATTCTAAATGGAGAAACCAAAGGCAAGGAGTCAGAAAGAATTGCAGATGCTGGAATGTAGAACACAAAGCACTGGAGAAACTCAGCAGATCAGGCAGCATCTCTGAAGGACGTGGATCGGAGACGTTATGGGTCGGGACCCTTCTTCAGCCTGATCCGCTTAGTTTCTCCAGCACTTTGTGTGCTAACCAAAGGCAAGAATTGCATTAGTGAAGGTTGGAGTGGGAATTCCAGTTGAAGAAAGCACACCTCAGAAGCTCCAACATCGATAGTCAATTCAACAGAGCAGAAGATGGATGCAGAGAAATGAAGCATGTCTTCACAGCACGCTGGCCAGATCAAATATTTCATCAAGGGTTGGGCTTCCAACAGATA
The DNA here is from genome assembly GCF_028641065.1 of Leucoraja erinaceus. Taxonomy (NCBI): domain Eukaryota; kingdom Metazoa; phylum Chordata; class Chondrichthyes; order Rajiformes; family Rajidae; genus Leucoraja; species Leucoraja erinaceus. The sequence continues at coordinate 27,956,638 of NC_073393.1, read as the reverse complement.
GGGCTCTGACAACCCAAAAGCTTTATACCAAAGAATAAGTGCCCCTGTTGCAAAATGAAAGATAAATTAACTAATTATAATACTAGATGGAAAGAGTTTATACATTTTAAGTGTTGAAAAACAAAAAAAAAATCTTTTCTTTTTCATCTAAATCAGACAGATATTAAAAAATTTAACAGCGTCAGAAAACGTGAAATGAGGGAGCTGGAAGTTCTGCAAAAGGTGAAACAAAGAAATCCATCGGACAGGCAAGGAATTGTATCCTTTTGAGGGTTGACAAAGTGTAACGATAAATGTCAAATACTTGTCAAAAGCAAGGTTGAACGCCAAGAACTAGAGGGCAGAGCTTCACGTTCAGAGGGGGGATGTTTAAAGGAGATGTGCGGGGGTAAGTTTGTTACGGGCAGAAGGCAGGAGAATGGGGTTAGGAGAGAGATATAGATCAGCCATGATTGAATGGCAGAGTAGACTTGATGGGCCGAAAGGCCTAAATCTACTCCTATTCCTTATGACTTTGCATGCAGAAGCGGGTAGATTAAGTTGGCATCATGTTCGGCACAGATATCGTGGGCCGAAGGTCCCGTTCCTGTCTTGTACAGATCTATGTATAGAAACATAGAAACATAGAAATTAGGTGCAGGAGTAGGCCATTCGGCCCTTCGAGCCTGCACCGCCATTCAATATGATCATGGCTGATCATCCAACTCAGTATCCCATCCCTGCCTTCTCTCCATACCCCCTGATCCCCTTAACCAAAGGGCCACATCTAACTCCCTCTTAAATATAGCCAATGAACTGGCTCAACTACCCTCTGTGGTAGAGAGTTCCAGAGATTCACCACTCTCTGTGTGAAAAAAGTTCTTCTCATCTCGGTTTTAAAGGATTTCCCCCTTATCCTTAAGCTGTGACCCCTTGTCCTGGACTTCCCCAACATCGGGAACAATCTTCCTGCATCTAGCCTGTCAACCCCTTAAGAATTTTGTAAGTTTCTATAAGATCCCCTCTCAATCTTCTAAATTCTAGAGAGTATAAACCAGTATAACCTTCATTCATTCACCTTCTGAAACAACAGCAGAATTCTTGCTCCACTTTACTACACTCTGGGGCGATCGATGGCCTAAATGATCTCAGGTAGCATCATCTGTTCCAAGTTCCACAGTAGCCTTCCAGCAATGTACCACTGAAAACCATATCTTTCCTCATTCTCATCTCTCCTCCCTCTGCCATCTTATTGACTCAAATTTGGCAAGTGTGGTGATCATCTGATTAATGGTTTCTTGATTTATTTAATGTATTTTTCCATTTGTGTCGACAAGATTGAGGTCATCAGTTAAAAAAAAAAGATTATGGTGGCGCAGAGGTAGAGTTGCTGCCTTACAGAGTCAGATACCCAGGTTACTAAATTTGTACACGCTCTCCGTGACCGTGTGGGTTTTCTCCAGGTGCTCCTGTTTCCTCCCACACTCTAAAAACATACAGGCTTGTAGTATAATTGGCTTCGGTAAAAGTGTAAATTGTCCCTGCTGCGTAGGATCGCTGGTGGGCACGGACTCAGTGGGCCGAAGGGCCTGTTTCCGTGCTGTACCACTAAACTAAACAAAAAATTATTGAAAAAAGGATTCAAAACCATCTGTCAAATGACATCTCCACACAAATTTAGAACAACATATTAGTGCAAGTGGTCTCAAATAACCAATCCATTCCTTCTCTCCAGAGATGCTGGCCGACCCGCTGAATTACTCCAGCATTTTGTGTCTATGCTCAATTTTAACATCCTTACATGGTCTCATCCCTTCCCTGTAGCTGGAATCTCCTACAACCGGGCAATATTCCAAGAATCCATACTCCTGCAATTCCAGAGCACCCTTGAATTAAATCATCAGAAGCCCTCCAGCAGCTGTTCTCCTTTTCCCTGGAATTCCTCCATGAAACCGCTGTTTATTCCTTGTCCTTAACACTCCCCTTAAATCCCTCCTCCGTGCCATGTATCTTTTGTCATCTGCCATAACATCTCAGTGTAAATGTTATATTGCTAGCATTCTAGTGAAGTGTTTTGGGACATTTTCCAACATTATAAAGTTATTTTGTTGATACAACTCTTTTGCTGTGTCCACTGATTTTATGTTGGACCATAAAACAGTTAAATGTCGTTTATGGTAGGTCATAAGGTCAGTATTAGGCCATTCTGCCCATAAACAATCTTCTCCGCCATTCTATCATGGCTGATCTATCTCTCCCTCCTAACCCCATTCTCCTGCCTTCTCCCGTAACCCCATAATTTTGTTTAGTTTAGTTTAATACAGTGCAGATACAGGCCCTTCAGCCCACCGAGTCCGTGCCAACCAGCAATCCCTGCACACTAACACTATCCTACACACTAGGGACAATTTAAAAATTTTACCAAACCAATTAGCCTACAAACCTGACGTCTTTGGCGTGTGGGAGGCAACCAGAGCTCCAGGAAAAAACCCACGCAGGTCACGGAGAGAAGGTACAAAATCCATCATACAGTACCTGTAGTCAGGATCGAACCTGGGTTGCATGGCGCTGTAAGGCAGCAACTCTACCACTGCTCCACCATGCCGCCCCTTATTCCATCTTTATTAATAAATCTGCAATAGAGATATTACTATAAATGCATAGAAATAATAGAGACTGATAACATTTGCTGGAGCACATTTGCAAATATATTGCACCAATCTGTTAGATTCACAGTGAGCACATTTGCCGTGACTCTAACAATATAATGAGCAATTTAGCGTGCAAAATTAAGCATCATTTGTCAAATTATGAGCCATTGCGAGCATAACAGAAACAGATGGTGCTTCTGGGAGAGGAGCCCATTTCTAGTTGAGTAGGTGATAGTAAGTTTTTTTCTCAATTATTTATTTTGTCTGTGCCCTCACTTTACTGACCATTTCAAAGTTAAACTCATTGTCAGTGGGACGGAAGTAACATTTAGGCCAGGCCAATGAAGTCACCAGGCCAATGAAGTCACCATATGAAAACAGCAGTTAACCTGTGCAAAGTCCAGAGAAGGTTCACGAGAGTTTAGCCAGGACTCAGGGGGATGTGGAAGGGGGGGGGGGGGGGGGGGGGGGGGGCTATAGGAAGTGGATGGGCAAGCTGGGACTATATTCCTTTGAGTGCAGAAGGATGAGGGATGGTCTTATAGAGGTGTATTAGACAATAAGAGGAATTGATAGTGTGAATGCACGAGGTTTTTTACTCAGGGTAGGGGAATCAAGAACTAGAAGACATAGGTTTAAAGTGAGAGGGGGACATTTGAATAGGAACCTGAGGGACCTTTTTCACTGACTCGGGAGGTGGGTATGTGGAACGAGTTGTCAGTTGAGGTAGTTGAGCATTTAAAAGAAACTTGGAAGACACATGGATAGGAAAAGTTTATAGCGATATGGGCTAAAGGCGGGAAAATGGGACTAGCTTAGATGGTGCAACTTGGTTGGCATGGACCAGTTGGGCCAAAGGGCCTGTTTCCATGCTGTATGACTCTGGTTTTATAACTCATTGGTTTTTTTTTAAATCTACATCTTCCCAATGACTTCATTTTGTTCACTGCTTTTATTTCAATATGTTTTAACCAAATAAATCTATGATGGGATTATAATATGCTCAAGATTCCTCTAGGCCTCAGGAATACTAAATCAATAACATAAGTGGTCCTCTACCATATCCATACAAGGTTGCAAGACCTTTCAATACCCTGCATGAAACATTGTTTAAGACTCCTTTCCAAAAATTGGCACGGTTCACTGAGAATTCCAGCGGGAGACATTTCCAACCATGGGGCAGGTCTGAAACCTTCACAAGGATTAGAATTTCAGATTATTACAAACATACCTCATCAACGTCTAATAAAAGTCACATGGAAACTTTACCAATAAAGGGAGCATGTTCCAGTCCAGGAACTAATAAAAAGCTATAGCTGATAATGTTTAATACCCGAGCCAAGTACACAACCAGTCTCCCGGTACTTGCTGATATATCAGCATAGATTTCTCCTCTCAAGTCCCCAGAGTGAGGCTTGAATTCATATTTTTTTGATTCTGAGATGGGAGTGTTACTGATCGAGACTCCAGCTGAAAACACTTGACATCACGTGACAACCAGATAATATTTTCCCAGTGAGTTTTAGTTTAGTTTAGTTTAGTTTAGTTTAGAGATACAACCCGGAAACAGGCCCTTCAGTCCTCAAGTGATCCCCGTACACTAGCACTATCCTACACACTAGGGACAATTTACAATTTTTACCAAAGTCAATTACAAACCAATAGGTCTATGGCATGTGGAAAGAAACCGGATCACCCGGGGAAAGCCCACGCGATCATGGGGAGAACGTACAAACTCCGCACAGAGAGCATCCATAGTTAGGATCAAACCCGGGACTCTAGAGCTGTAAGGCAGCAACTTTAATGCTCTGCCAACCGAGTTATTGAACCAAATGCAACAAAATTATTTCCCACTCTGTACTGAGTCAAGCAATGTCAACCAAGGTTAAACTGGTATTGCTATAGACTCATAGCCATACGCCATACATCACTTTAGCAGGCCCTATACATCACAGTAGCAGGCCCTATGGCCCATCTTGTTCATACTGACCAAGCAGGCTTGCTGGGCTAGCCCCATTTGCTGGTATTTAGTCCATATCATATCATCCTAAACCCTTTCTGTCAATATATCTGTCCAAATAATTTATGAAATTCAGAATTATTTCCATTTCTATAGCTTCCTCTGGTAGGTTATTCCATTTGCAGTGAATAAGTTGCCCCTGAGGTCACTCTCAACCTCTCCCCTCTTACCTTCAATTCATGCCCCTTTAGAGTTAGAATCCTCTCCACTGGGAAAAGATGGTGAACTCTGCAGAACTCATTGCTACAGATGTGGAGGCCAAGTGATTGGGTATTTTTACAGTGGAGATCGACAGGTTCTTCATTAGTACGGGTGTCAAAGGTTACATAGAAACATAGAAATTAGGCGCAGGAGTAGGCCATTCGGCCCTTCGAGCCTGCACCGCCATTCAATATGATCATGGCTGATCATCCAAATCAGTATCCTGTACCTGCCTTCTCTCCATACCCTCTGATCCCCTTAGCCACAAGGGCCACATCTAACTCCCTCTTAAATATAGCCAATGAACTGGCCTCGACTACCCTCTGTGGCAGAGAGTTCCAGAGATTCACCACTCTCTGTGTGAAAAAAGTTCTTCTCATCTCGGTTTTAAAGGATTTCCACCTTATCCTTAAGCTGTGACCCCTTGTCCTGGAAAACAGGGAGAAAGCAGGAGAATGTGATTGAGAGGGAAAGATAGATCAGCCATGATTGATTGGCGGAGTATATTTAATGGGCCGAAAGGCCTACTTCTGCTCCTATGACCATCCCATGCACTAGGGAGTTCCCAAGCACTAGATGCCTTAGTTCATGTTGGTGGTAGGGATGGTGGATTTGGGAGGAAATGTACAAGGGAATCAAACATTCCACATTTTGTGTATACATCAGTGTTTTTGAAAGTTAAAATATAAATGAAATTCAGCATTGCTCTATAATATTCAGTTTTCTTCCTTAATCAATGTTCCTAGTCATTGGTATGTGTGCATCTTTCAAATCCATATCTCAAAAGTAAGGCTTCTGAAACAGCATGGAAACAGATGTCCTTTAATGATTCACTGATCCTGCTATTGATGTAATTTGTCATATTGGAGTTTGGAACTGATTGCATTACTGGATGCAAGTGTAAACAAGCAACTCAATATCGATCGGAAGTCATTGGGGAGAAATTAACCTTTAATTACTGGATGGAAATGGTGGGAGATGAATCTCTTCACCAGTTGATATTGCACCAAATATTGTCCCTTTTAGCACAAGAGACCAAAGGCTAATTTTCCTCCTTCTCTATCTTAACTTCACTGAATAACTAACCAACACAGTTGCTGCCCAAACTAGTGTTGATCTGAGCAACTGATAAAAGTCCTAGGTTGTTGACGCCTGATGAGCCCTAAATTAACTGACTTAATGTCTATGGATGTTATGATTATTGCATTGGTCTCAAAATGGTTAAAGACAGCTACAAATCCCATTGATAATCATACCCTGGTCACAGGAAAAGGACATTGTCCTGGCCTGAAACATCACCTATCCACGGTCTCCAGAGATGTAGAAATTAAGAACTGCAGATGTTGGTTTACTCTAAACGACATAAAGTGCTGGAGTAACTGAGCGGGTCAGTCAGCATCTCTGGAGAATGCTGGATAGGTGATGTTTCGGATCGGGACCCATCTTCAGACCCCTGTCTGATCGGTGAAACCTCACCTTTCCATGCTCTCCAGAGAAGCTGCTTGTCCCGTTGAGTTCTAACGCACTATCTGGAGATGCTTGTTTCAACATTGTGCAGCCACACCCTTGCATAAGGAATCATTATTTTTACTATTATTATTTACTGCTGTCTGAAGAGGGGTCCCAACATGAAATATTGCCTTCCCTTCACTCCACAGATGCTGCATGGCCTGCTCAGATTCTCCAACACTTTGTGTTCTGCTCATTATTTTTAATGGGCTGAGAGGTCAGCCAGGATTTATCCAGGGCAAGATGATTCTCAGGCCTACCAATTTTGACTATTCAGCCCCACATCCAAGGAACGATCACTGAGAGAGTGTCGCAATAGCGTTGTATTGATCCTGGTCCATGTAATCAGTGGAAGCCAGTGATGATTAAGGGCACATTGGGAGATTTTTCCACTATGTATAGTGAGCAATGCACTACCATGAAGCTGTCTCAGAAATACTACTGGAGCATTGTCAATATCTGACACAATGTGCTGGAGTAACTCAGCGGAGTCAGGCAGCATCTCTGGAGAATGCTGGGTGCAGTAGGTGACCTCGTGGGTCGGGACTTGGTGGAGGTCTGAGGAAGGGCCCCAACTCAAAACTTCATCTATCCATGCTGCTTGACCCATTGGGTTACTCCAGCACTTTGTGTCTTTTTTTTGTTGTAATCCAGCATCTGCAGTTCCTTGTGCCTCCATTGTCAATGTCTCATTGGATTATCACGTAGCAACCAGCTCTGCCCCTTCCTTTCAAGCAGAATCATCCCATTCTCCAGCACATGTTATCTCCCGTAATGCTAAGTATTAGTTGATTTCTGAAAATGTTTTCCTGGAGTGTTCCTTTGAAAAATGACAAGGTAAATAACACATCGATTTTCTGATTAATTGCTGTAGTCTGCCTTGGTGGAGGTAAGTGATTGACTCTCTTCAGCAAGTGTGTGGTGTGATCTACACTCACCCTGGCTTATCCCTCATTGCTCGGGGTGGGAAGGAAGAGGTTATGGGAGGTAAAGGGCCTGTCCCACGAGCATGCGACTCCATGCGGCAAGCACGACCTAAAGGGCCGGTCCCACCAGCATGCGCCTGCATGCAGCAAACGCGGCCAAACCAGAAGCGGGGACCGCATGGAGGTCGAGTGAGTGACAAGAAGTTCGAGCGAAGTCCGCGGGAGGTTCGCGCGTGACGTATGGCGTTGAGGCGGCTGCGGGCCGGCAGGCCGTTGCCGCGCGGAATTTTTGAACACGGTCAGCTTTTCGGAGCCGCGCGCGATGTAGGGACCAGCTGCGCACAACTCCATACGGCTCCGGCGATCGAAGTGGGACCGGCCCCGCGAGGCCGTACGGCTCAAGCGACCACGTCAGGTCACGCTTGCCGCATGGAGTCGCATGCTTGTGGGACAGGCATTTAAGTCGTGCACTGAGAGGAAGTGTGCCTTTCTTGCAGGATATAGAAGCACAAATTTCCCTTTCTCCTGTGTCCCTCCCATAGAAGATCTTGGAGGGGGTAGTTTCTTTCAAGTCCAACCACGCTAGTCCATCCAGAATGCTTCTTGAAAACTCACTGAGAAAAGTTCAAGGTTAAACAAAACACACAGAGTACTGGAGTAACTCAGCTCATCAGGCAGCATCCCTGGAGTACATGGAGCAGTGGCATTTCAGGTCAGGACCCTTCTTCAGTCCATGGTTAATGATTTCCCCTCCACTCCTTCACAGTTAAATCCAGGGTAATCATTCAAACGAGGGAAAAGATGGGTGCAGACTCAAAATGTCACCTGTCCATGTTCTCCTAGGATGCTGCTTGACCTGTTGAGTTACTCCAGCACTTTGTGTCCTTTTGTGTAAATCAGCATCTGCAACAGTACTTAAGAGGGAACTGCAGATGCTGGAGAATCGAAGGAGCTGGTCCTTACCCTCAATAACTTCGAGTTCGACTCCTCCCACTTCCTCCAAATACAAGGCGTAGCTATGGGCACACGCATGGGCCCCAGCTATGCCTGCCTATTTGTAGGTTACGTCGAGCAATCCTTGTTCAATACATACCAGGGCCCCATCCCCAACCTCTACCTCCGCTACATCGACGACTGCTTCGGTGCCACCTCCTGCACCCGCACACAACTGACTGACTTCATCCACTTCACCACTAATTTCCACCCGGCACTGAAATACACCTGGACCATCTCCGACACTTCCCTACCATTCCTTGACCTCACTATCTCCATTGCAGGTGATAGACTTCTAACCGACATACACTATAAACCCACTGACTCCCATGGCTATCTGGACTACACTTCTTCCCACCCTGCTTCCTGTAAGGACTCCATCCCCTACTCCCAATTCCTCCGTCTACGCCGCATCTGCTCCACGGATGAGGCGTTCCACACCAGGACATCTGAAATGTCCTCACTATTCAGGGAACGGGGGTTCCCCTCCTCCACCATAAATGAGGCTCGCACCAGGGTCCCTTCCATACCCCGCAACACTGCTCTCTCTCCCCATCCCCGCACTCGCAACAAGGGCCGAGTCCCCCTAGTCCTCACCTTTCACCCCACCAGCCATCACATACAAAAAATAATCCTCCGTCAGTTTCGCCACCTCCAACGTGACCCCACTACTAGCCACATCTTCCCATCTCCCCCCATATCTGCCTTCCGCAAAGACCGCTCCCTCCATAACTCCCTTGTCAATTCTTCCCTTCCCTCTCGGTCCACCCCCTCCCCGGGCACTTTCCCTTGCGGCCGCAGGAGATGCAACACTTGTCCCTTTACCTCCCCCCTCAACTCCGTTCAGGGACCCAAGCAATCGTTCCAGGTGCGACAGAGGTTTACCTGCATCTCTTCCAACCTCATCTATTGCGCCCGCTGCTCTAGATGTCAGCAGATCTATATTGGTGAGACCAAGCGGAGGTTGGGCGATCGTTTCGCCGAACACCTCCGCTCGGTCCGCAATAACCTAGCTGACCTCCCGGTGGCTCAGCACTTCAACTCCCCCTCCCACTCCGCCTCCGACCTCTCTGTCCTGGGTCTCCTCCATGGCCACAGCGAGCAGCACCGGAAATTGGAGGAACAGCACCTCATATTCCGTTTGGGGAGTCTGCACCCCGGGGGCATGAACATCGACTTCTCCCAATTCTGTTAGTCCTTGCTGTCTCCTCCCCTTCCTCAGCTCCCCTGCTGTCTCCTCCCACCCTCCAGCCTTCCGGCTACTCCTCCTTTTCCCTTTCTTGTCCCCACCCACCCCCACCCCTGATCAGTCTGAAGAAGGGTTTCGGCCCGAAACGTTGCCTATTTCCTTCG